>NC_137972.1:32333679-32614739 GCF_963924665.1 Micromys minutus
CCACTGATGAGGGCTGGGTTTGACTGGTCCAGGTTGTCCGCCTTCATCTCCAAACCATCGCCCAGGGTCAAAGGCTCACTGTGAAACTGTTCTCATGGTGAAGCCCAAGGGCAGATGGACCCTGCCTCCACCTAATCTACTGAGGTCTAGATTCTTGCTGGTACTCTCATTTCATTAGGCAAAGCAAGTCACCAGGCATGAGACAAATGTCTTGAAGGAAACAGCTTTGTTCATGTAACAGGTGGACTCTGGAAAAGCTCAAGACCACTTGTGGGTTTTACAGTCTTCTAGAACTACAATTTAGGGTCAGTAACTCCAGCCTCAGAAGACTCTTGAAAGCATTAGCTGAGATAACTGCAAGAAGTCACAAGATGCCATCATGTAATGAGGATCCCAGCCATGCTGGATACCTTAGTGAGGAAGTACATCCTATCTGGGTGCATCCTTAAGAAAGTCCAAAAATTCCCAGAGACCCTTCTCACTGCAGCGGTACCC
This sequence comes from Micromys minutus, assembly GCF_963924665.1. Classification (NCBI taxonomy): domain Eukaryota; kingdom Metazoa; phylum Chordata; class Mammalia; order Rodentia; family Muridae; genus Micromys; species Micromys minutus. The sequence goes on from NC_137972.1 coordinate 32,334,175, forward strand.
ACCATTCTTACATGGTAGAACTCTTCAGAACCTCAGCTTGGCATCTGGTGCTGATGAGGTCCTGAGCCTCTGTGGGTGCCTTTTCTGGCAGGCTTGGACTCTTAACCAGCCTGTCTGCTCTACATGCTGTCTCTGCTTTTCTCCCACCACCTCTCAGGCATCTGAACCCAAGGCAGAAGACCCTATTCCAAGACATTAGAGTTAGGGCAGAATTGATCTTCGTAATGGGTTGGGGAGCAGGGCTCGGGGACAAGGTGTATCTCTCTGCATTCGGGGAAGCAAGGCCACTCAAGCCTGAGTCACAAAGGCACTGGGGGAGCTGAGGCCATGTTTAAGGTAGGTCAGCCATGGCAGGAGCCAGAAGCTCCTGAGTCTAAGCTCTAGCAGCAATCCACCCATTCCAATTCATTGCTCAACACCCCAGGGAATTCCAAACACTCTTTCTGCTAAGAAGCAAGCCATGTGTTCAGATCATTTAGCCAAAGAGAGGGGAGTCTCTGTTCTAGACACACCCTTAATTGTGAGAAATCACTAAAGGTATTCATAATGATTCCATTGTTTAAGGAGTAACAAATCAGTCCTGTGACAACCCAGCTCAGCCTGCTGTGGGTATGGTGTTAAAAAGCAGAACCAATGGACCAGGAACTCATTGTGGCCATGGGAATGCGGGGCCCCTCTGATGTAACTAGGGAGTGCCTGATTATCTGTATTATCACCTCAGTCATCAGATCAGGAAATGTTCAGGCAGCTCTGACTCTACAGTAAGTTATGGCAGAGTTGGGATGAGAGTCCACATGGTTAGACTCTCAATCCCCTATGGTCTCAGTCTGCACTGTATACCTCCTCCCCTGGGGATTTCCTTACATATGCACACTTTGCCCCTGAGTCCAGAGTCCAGACATGATATGACTGGAAACCCTGTGTGTGTGTGTGTGTGTGTGTGTGTGTGTGTGTGTGTGTGTGTGTGTTGGTTTGAATGACAGTGACCCTCTCCAGAGTCTCAAGCATTTGAACTCTTGATTCCTAGTGGGTGGTACTGCTTGGCTAGATTTGGGAGGTGTGGCCATACTGGAGGAAATACATCACTGGAGCTCACTATTGAAGTTTCAAAGCTTCCCAGCATCCTCAGTGTGTACTCTCTACTTCATGCTTGCAGTTCCAGGTGTAGGATCTCTGCTTCCTGCTTCTGCCAGCACACCTGCCCTCCTATCATGTGCTCTCACACTTGAGAACCATAAGCCCAAATAAACCACTCGATGAATTTTCTTGGTTATGGTGTTTTGCCACAGGAATGGAAAAGTAAGTAAATGCAGTGTGTTTGTGATAAACACCCTAAGTCAGTCCTCACTCCAAGTCTTGGAGGGATGTGATTGTCCCCATTTTACAGAAAAGAAAACAGGATCAGAGGAAATGCAATGAAGGATGCAGACTATCAGCTCCCAAAGACATCAGCACTCTGATTCTCAGAACCTGTGAACCTAGGTGACAAAGGGGATTTCACGGTATGATGAGGGTTGAGGAAGCTTGGGTGGTGGTGGTGTAAAAGGTTGACCAAAGCTGTCTCTTCAATATAGAGAAACTTCTCCGACTGTGGCCCAGAACTGGAGCCATAACACGGGGGTCAGGAAGGTGTGAACTCTGCAGACAGAGGAGGAGACATAAACCAGGAGGGCAGGTGGTGTGGAAAAGATCCCCAGGTAGGTTCTCCCAGAGCTCCAAGAAACTGGGATGCCTCCAATGATGATGCAGCCTTGGCCCAGTAAGGCCAGCGTGAGCTTCCGGAGCTGACTGACTAAGACCGAAGCCTCTAAGTCTGTGTGTGGTACATAGTTGACCCAGTTGCAGATGGAGTGGCTCAGCCAAGGGAGGTGGAGCCACGTATAGGTCATCCCATCTTTATCCTCCAGTCTAGTCCTAACAAGTGAACTTTCTCTAGGTGGAAGCTAAACTCTAACTGACCTCTTCTAGAGGGCATTCTTAGAGAAACTGTAAACTGAAATCCTAGAATTATAGCAAAGCCCGCCCGGCCACTCTGAATATGGATTGGGAGTCAAGCTAGGGACTGCTTACCCATACTGAGGGCCTCAGCCTTCTTGGTAGAAGGACCTTGGGGTAAACCCAGTGTACACATACACTGCCTGGGACAAGGTGGAGAGCTACATGTAAGCGTGTGCACTCTGTCCGCAGATACATAGTCCCAGTGAGGCTTCCGGTTTAGCACCCATTTCACTCCCTTTCTCCCCACTTCTAAAAACTATCCCAAGTTCTCTTGCTACCCAGATATTCAGGGCTATGTTTGTGGAGTAATATCCTCAGGTGTGGGGAGGTGGGACCATAATGACCTTCTATGGCCCTGTGTTGGTCACCCTCTGAAGACCCAGTCTCTCCACCAAGACCCCACAGTATTGAACTCAAGCCCTTTCTGGCTCCAACACTGTGGAAGGACCCAGTTAATTAGACTCTGTGTTTCTCCTTGGCCCCCTCTGCCTGAACCCCCATCTGTACCTTTGTCCTGGGGACAGCCTCTGTGAGGCCATTTATATTCTAACAGAGACATGTGCTTGTGTGCATATATCATACAAATAATCTGTAGCTGCCAATTCTTTACAAGTCTTGTGAGTGAAGAGCACTGCCACCACTCCCGGGAGGATGGAGATGGCTTCACAAACATCATGGTGGGATCTGGAGCAAGCACTTGGAGCTGAGGTTTCCAGTTTGGGACACTCACAGCCAGAACAGTGTGGGTGCTTGTCACACAGTGGCACTGACTTTCCTTTCCTATCTATGGCAGGATATACCTTGAGGCCACATGAGATGTTGGTACATGGTTTTGATGTCCCTTGTGGTGTTTCCCCTCCCAAAGGCTCTGCTTCCTCACCTATGAGAGAGGGTAGAGCAAACCTATTTCTAAATTAGCCAGAGGTTCTGTGGGGCTGATGTTTTTGTTTTGTTTTTCCGGCTGGTAGCTGTGGGTAGGTATGAATTTTCCCGTCTCTTATTCAAACAAAACTCAGGTGGGGAAACAGAAAAACTGAGGCTTTATAATAACAAGAGCAAAGGTCGCAATCTGAGAAGGGGGCACAGAGGAATGGCAAAGCAACAAATCGGAGGAATCGTTCTTTACACAGTGACAGTGAGGTGACATCTTCTCAGGGACGTTCCACATGCCTGCCAGTCCAAACAAGGCCACAGCCCCAGTGATGCTTTCAGAAGGATCCCCAAACATCTAGTAGTTAGAACTGAGATGCAAGATGTGAGGTCCTTCTTTAGCTGCTACTCCCCAGTGTCTTTACATGTTGGGGACATGAGAGTTTTTGTGGAGCCTCCTGGAGAGAGCCTCTTCTGTCCTTGAAGGTCAGGTGTGGATATTCATACCTCTCCTCTCAATCCCACCAGGTGCTGAGGAGTAGGACACCCACTTGGATACATAGTCATAGTGTAGGCCCAAAAGAAAGTGCAGACTTGGTGTCAGAAAGTGGGTCACTGAGCTCATGAGTCAGGGCACAGGGAAGCTACAATTGTCCTCACTTCCTGAGGCATAAAGACCACTCTGGTCCTGGTCAACAGGACATTCCTGCTGCTCCTTCACCCTGTCCCAGACTTTGTCATTAGCCCTACAAGGCAAATGTTCCTTTCCTGACACTCAGCAGGAACCCAACAGCCACCCACTTCTACCCAGTGTACCTCCGAGGTGCTGGCGCCAGCCTGGGTTCATTACATTTCCGCCCCTGAGGAGGCTGTGTCTTCCACGGCTCTCTTTCATCACACCCAGGTCCTTAAGCCCAGTGCCACACCTCTTGTTCCCTAATTATTAATTAACAGACCCAGGAGTCATCTGAACAGGTGCACTTATCAGGCTCCCCCCCCCCCCCCCGCTGCTCCTCCATGAAGAACTAGTTCACCAGCCTTGAGGCTATCTTGTGTGGCAACTCTGCATTTGCCAACAGTTGACAGGTGAGAAAACACACCTAGAAAGGATTCTGTGGGTTGCCCGAGGTCACATAGCTGATGCACAGGACCTTCAGATTCCAGAGACAGAGGAAGATTCCTATATTCTCTCCCCCCCCCCTTCTCTCTGTCATCTCTAAGGCCATTCCTATGAGCATGAACCAAAGACAAAGTTAGCAATGCTGGTTGGATCTACCACCTCCTACTCAGGAGAAAATATTCTTCCTACTTGGTAGGTGGTGTCAGAGATGGAGCTCAGAAGGGCAAGGAAATTGCCCTGCATTCACTCACAGGAGGCTGTGCCTTCGGGATGCATGCTCACAAACCTACTGTCACTGCCCCTAAACTCCAAAATATAATGAGGTTCTTGGCTATGTCCAGCTAAGTGGGGATAGACTAGCTGGTACCAGGAGGGACAACTGTGGGGCCAAGGCTGACATGAGTATAAGTGAGGCATCTGGATTGTCACAGTAGCTAGAGGCTTTAGGGCTGCTGGGAATGTCGGGGAGAGTGGCCGTGTGGAACACCTCCTGGGATGTGGTCCTCAGTAAGGATCCTGTTTGCATGAAGCTGAGCCCAGAGCCCGGGACACCTTAGTACATCCTGAGCTTTCGAAGGATACAAATGCCAGGGAGGTCAGTGGAGAGTTTCACTAACTGGCACCATTTCCAAAGCTGCAGCAACAGCGTTACCTGAGATGCCAGCACGTCAGCCCTGCCCATAGTGATAACCGCCCCACTTTAGGAGACATGATTTCCCCAAATATATGCATTTGGCCCTCTGTCAAAGGTCAAGCATGAAAAACCATAGTCCTCAGGACAGACTGATTTGTCCTGGGGGATGGGCACCATCAGAAGTCTTCCTCTACCTCTACATGTGGCCATGTTCACCTCTGATAATGGGGATACTCATGTGTGTGTGTGTGTGTGTGTGTGTGTGTGTGTATCTGTGTGTTCACTTGAATGTGTATGTAAATGTGTGCATTCGTGTGTGTGTGTGTGTGTTTGTATGTGTCAGTGTCCATGTGTGTGAGTGTATGTATGTGCCTATGTGTGCATGTGTGTGCCTGTGTGTGCATGTGTATATGCCTGTGTGTGCATGTTTGTACCTGTGTGTGCATGTGTGTGCTGTGTGTGCATGTGTGTGCTGTGTGTGTGCATGTATGTGCCTGTGTGTGCATGTGTGTGCTGTGTGTGTGCATGTGTGTGCCTGTGTGTGTACATGAGTGTGTGTATGCCTGTGTGTGTGCATGTGTGTGTTTGTGTGTGTCAGTGTTCGTGTGTCTGAGTGTATGTATGTGCCTGTGTGTGCATGTGTGTATATGCCTGTGTGTGCATGTTTGTGCCTGTGTGTGCATGTGTGTGCTGTGTGTGTGCATGTGTGTGCCTGTGTGTATGCATGCATGTGTGTGTGTATACATTATTTTTTTCATTTCACCCAACTGCTGCTCATGCCCCTTGTCCATTCCCACCTCTGCCACCCTCTCCTCACTCACATCACCACATCTCCTATGTCCAGGGAACACAAAGAGACCAGTCAGTGTCCAGTATCAGTAGGCCAGTCTGCTCTGCATGTGAGGGACCTGCTGGGACCATGATGGGCAGAACTGGACCCCACAGGTAGATGTTAAAGTGGAACCAACTTGCTTCTAAACCTAACTTTGCTGCTGAAGAGCTGTGTGTCCTTGGACAAGTGGCTTAGCCTCTCTGAGATCTACTGTCCTCTCTTTCAAAAGGAGGGTGCCCTTGGAGAGTTGTTTGCAGGGGTTTGATATCGTTTTCCAAACAAGACGGTTGACACAGTGGCCTGGGTTGCTTCGTGTCCTTTTAGGGAAACCTGGGAGAACAGTGGCCGCAGGTCCTCCCTACCTGAGTCTGACTCTGCAGCTGGTAGAGGGGTGAGCAGAGCCCAGGCTCCCGGCTTCTGAGTAGCCAGATCCCAGGAGGCGCTCGTTTCTAGATCGTACAAGGCTGGCTCCAAGCTGCCATTTCCCGTCAATGCCACTGATGGAAACCTGGCAGCAAAGGTTCTTTACAATAGATGTGACAATACCAAAGGAAACCAAGCATGAGACCGGAAGACGGCATGAGGAAGCTGTATCACGGCATGAGTGCTTTAAGTTTGGTTGTGAGTTTCCTAACTGCAAAGCAAAGAGGGAGAGCAGAGTGATCAGACACAGGCTCAGCTGCGAGGAAGCTTCTCCATCATGTTTATTAGAGAATATGTGAACTGAGACTGTAACTTAGTTCCCGGTAGTGGACAATCGGGCTGTTGACAATTTAGCAGATGGTCTAATTTAGCGATTTAGCCCTGGACTGGGTTCAAAGTTTAACTCTGCTACCTAAAGCCGTGGGCCTTAAGTGAACCAGTTCACATCTCTGAGGCTGTTTCTCCATCCATAAAGTGAGATTGACATCCATGTGTCAGCACCTGCAGATGAATGTCGGGGTGCCAGGGAGTCAGACTATGCTAGCATGTGATACTTAGACCATGACTGTACTCTGCCCCCTCTGATTGGACATTCCTAGATCACCTTTCTCCTTTTCGTCTGCTGAGTCATTTGAGGGCTTCTGACTTGTGAGGTAGTGCAGCATCAGGCAAGAAAAGATGCAGCCACACATAGAAAACTCTGCTCCTGGGAGCTCAGGGGCCAGTGCAGAAATGAGATTTAACTGCCATGCTGTTGTGTGGCTGCTCCCAGTGAAGTTGTCAGTTGGGCACAGGGTACTATGCAAGCATTATAGAACAGTTCTCTAGAGGGGGCATATAGAGAGATATAGAGATATAGAGATTTATATGTGTAGAGATATAGAGATTTATATATGTAGATATATAGATGATATATAGATATGTAGATATATAGATATATTGAATATAGATATATAGATATAGATATATGGTCTTCCTATAGTGGTTACTGGTTAGTCAGAGGTGTTTACTAGAAAGAAAGCAGTAACAAACATGGCAGGCAGAAGGAACGATACTCGCAAAGGTCCCGGAGTAGGAAAGAATCGCCTGCCTGGCAGAGTCCCATACACCACATGGGACATAGTGCTGTGAGGGTATAGTGGGGATGGCAGGGGACACATGAATGGCATCCTCACTGATGAAGAGGCACAGTGGGACAAAGTTTGAATGAGGCATTAGGGGACAGATGGAAGGCGCCAGCTCTTTCAAGCCAGAGATGGTAGTGATGGTGGAGAAGAAGAGATGTGACTGATATCAAGTGACTCATCCACAGGACACTGTTGGTGAGCAGTGGTGTCGGTGAGCAGTGGGCAGCAGAGTGTGGTGAGGAGCCTGAGTGTGGGGTGAGGAGCTGGAGCACTGAACAAAGAGCCACAGAGTGCCCTGGTAGACTACAGTATGGGGTGAGGGGAGGTCCAGCTCTGTCCCTCCCACCCCCAAGGCCAGTGCAGATGTTCCCAGCCATCTGAGAATCTGGGGACATATACTGTCTTTGCAGAGCCCTGGCTCCCAAGGACTCCATCATGATTGGCAGTGACACCTCATTATTAAAGGTGTCCACTACACCGTGGCTCTGGTTCTTGCTGGCTTCTCTGCAGCTCAGCGGCTGCCTTTGAGCTGCTCCCATCTCATTATCCTGGGAGTCCCTACTTCTTTTTGTGAAAATTTAATTGCCTTCTGTATTTGAAAGGGTCTCAGCCTGCTACTCAGGTTTGGAGAGTTGGAGTTAAACGCACCGTGATCAAAGGCTGCGTGAGGCCAGCATGGTTCTCCTTAACATTGGAGCCACTTGACTCCTCCCAAAATGGAAACCAAATTGCTCTGTGTGGAAACTTAAAAGGAACCTTGTTGAGCAGCTCAGGAGTGTGAGCTGCCTGCTGCAGGCCTAAACGGAACTCTCTGGGAAGTGAACACCCAGGATGCAGGGCTAGTTCCCTGTAGTGAGGCAGATGCCCAACCCCCCACTCCTGCATGAACTTCAGGTTCCTTGAACATTTCCCAGACAGTCTTCATCCCAAGGTGGCCTTTAATTCTCTATGACCTTGAGTCTCTTGATTCCCACAGCCTCTGACCCCCTAAGTACTAAGATCACAAGATGTTTGTGTGATGCAGGGATTGGACTTAGGGCTTCCTGAATGCTAGACAACCGCTCTACCAATGAGCCACACTCCCTGCCCTGGGCATTCCTTAACCAGTAAGCTAAGATAAAATGTAAGGCACCTGTGGGCTCTGTGCATCTTCTCCAACCACTCCAATCCCCTCACAGGGACTTGATGTGAACCTACAAGCTATGCAACCTTGAATGCTTCTCTCTGTGCTGTAGATTGATTGATCTCTATGCAGATTGATGTTGTAGATTGATTGATCTCTATGCAGACTGAAGTTGGAGGTCCTCCACTGTCTTTTCCCATTTTACCTTGCTGGGTTCTCTGTACATAGTGTCAGAGGTTTCTGCTGTATCTAGGAACACATCACACACACACATACTCTAGTTACTGTCATTCAACCTGGGACTCTCACTACATTGCTAAGGAAGCCAGGGAACAGGCAGCGCTTGTCAGCGAGGAAGAGTATCTCATTTGGAACAAGTTGGGAAACAAATCTGTGTTTGAAGGGCAGGGACTAACAGGTGTGACGTTGTGCTGAGAGCCCCGGGTTTATAAATAGCAGAGGAGGTGACAGGAGCATCTGGCCTCACTCCTGCAGCCTGCAAGGCCACCTTCTGCTACTCCCCTTAGTCACTGCATTCTGTGCTCCCCCCTTCCCCTCCCTCCTTCTAGCTTCCTTTTCTGTTATTCTAGCCTCTCCCGATAACAACCATCTTTTCCTCTCTCCCCTGAGTTCTATCTCCATTAACATTGTTGGCCCAAGATGGCTCTGAGCTCCTCAAGTCAGAACCCTTTCTGTCCATGTAACTTGGTCTGGCTTAAACACAAAAAGGAATCGATTGGCCTGAGGGGCTGGACCTTGCTGGGATGGACTTCAGGCACAGCTAGATCCAGGGATGGAGCAATGCCACCAACACCTACTCTTTCACTCTCTCGTTCCCTCACAATGGTGAAGGGCCTCCTATCGCCTCAAGGCTCCACTTCCCTAGTGCAGCCATGCCAGCAAGAAGAGAAAAGCAAGCACTTAGCTCCTTGCAGCTCCAGCTAGGGTGTGCTCCTTCACAAATGGCCACTGGCTGGGGACTGTTAAGTTCTGTTTGGTCATAGCAAGGGGCTCAGCTTTATCCTGGATCCCCAATTGGGATTGGGATTAGCCCATCAAAGCTGTGCAGTCCGAGTGCCCTGCCCTGGGGCCTCGTGTCAGAAAATGATGGGGCCCCACAGGCACCTACAAGAGCCCACAGTGAGTCCATCTCTTTTACACCTTATCAGGATCCTATCCTGTTCTTCCTTACACTGCCTCGTTTTTTATCAGTATCTCTCAGTCACTGCTATCTGCAGCCAAGAGGTAACTCACCTCTAGCACCCCAAATGGATGGTTCCTCTTCCACACCCTCTGCCCCCCCCCAAAAAATGGCCTACTCACCACACAGGAACAATAAGGATAGCAGACTCACTCTGTTCTGGGTTCCAATCCTGATCTGTCTCTTCCCAAGATGAACTGACCAACAGATGTAACAGTCTAGAATATTCCTCTGTGACACATGCCCTTCCCATGAGTCCTGCACCCTCCCTCTTCCTGAAAACAACCCATGCTACTAAGTTCAGTGCTACCCTACCAGACACCCAAGCCCAGGAAGCTAGAGCTCCAAAAGCCCCACTGAAGTATCAGCCTCTGTGTGTGGCCCCCATATTTGCTATCCCTACTCCTGGTCTTTCCCTGGGAACCCTACCCCTGGTAGCTCAGAGATTTGAGGGTTGAGTAAGCCCTGAAGAATAACTTTTGTTGACCTTGGAGGGAGTTCCTTCTGAGGGGCTCAAGAGTGCACTGTTTCAAAGTCACCAGCTCTGAGCATGCCTGGCCACCTCTTATGTAGGCGAAAAAATTTCTACACCCCTAAAACTGTGCTTTCCAGAGTCTGCATAGGACACACCAAGACCAAGTTCTTAGCACAAAGATTTATTTGCCTGAGAGGGACAAAGGGCAGGGAATAAGAGACAGACAGGAGATAGAGGGTGAAGGGGAAGAGAACAAAGGAGAGTGGGTGGGGACTGCCTTTGGATAGAGAAGAAAGAGATTTGGCCCACAGACAAATGTCAGTTTATACAAGGAAAGGGGAAACCCTGGGTTTGGATGAGGTGTTTAATTTTGATTGGATAGTTCAACTAGGTGAGCCGCAAGGGGGCTGTTGATTGCAGGATTCCAATGCTTTTATAGCTGGACCTTGGTAGTCAGCCTCAAGAGGAGGAAATGGCCAAATAAGGAAATGGACCCTGGTGGCTAGCTTTAGGTGTGCAATATAACAAGGCAGAAGGTAGAGGGGAAGGCAAGACCTGCCAGAGCCATGTTTGCCAAGTTTGGGCTTGTTAGAGCCCTTCACAGAGCCCACACTGTGGGCTGAGCCTAAGTCTTGTCATCATTCCCGAACACAGTGAGCTAAGCAAAGAGGCTGCTGAGAATAGCCAGGGCTTGAGTGAACCAATCACTCCTGACAGCAGGAATCAAGTTGGCACATGAGCAATTCGGCAGCCTAGAACTATGGTAGGGAAAAGCAAGGCCTGAAATGCTACGCCGTTCCCCATTCAGATATTACCTCAGTGGTCTTGCGGCCACAGGTAAAGTACTTCATCTCTTTGGGCCTCACTTTTGCTCCTCTGCACAGGGGATGGGGTAATTGTTCTCCCACTGGAAAGGTCACTGTAAATCTGTCGGGGAGGGTCAGCCTCCTCTGTGGGGGAGGTTTAGTGAATGAGAATTTCTGTTCAGTCAAGTAGCACAAAAAAGAATCAGTAGGGATCGTAGTTTATAAAGCGCTCATTATAAATAACAGGATAACATTTCAGTTCATCATAGTTTCCTGAGCACCTACTATGTGCTCCCTGCAGTCTCTTGATCACACCTAGGTACATGTAGAAGGGTTTTGCCTTCTGCTGTGTTTCTACCTACTGAGTCTCCTTTGTTGCTTTCTCCCCTTGAAATTTCCTTCAGTCTAGCCTGAAAAGCCATATTGAGTCTCTGTCTCGTCCCCCCCCCCCCGCGCCCCAACACAGAAGCTGTGCCAGCTACTCCCATGCAGCTCTGTCCCCAGTGTCTGTCCTAGTGTCTTGTCTCATTGCTGCAGTAAAATACCTGATGGGAAGTGTTTATTATGACTTACAGTTCCAGGATACAGTCCACCATGGCATCAAGGTGTGGTGGCAGGAACGTGGGGTGGCTGGTCACATTGCATGTGTACTCAGGAAGCAGAGAGAATGAATGCTGGAACTCAGTTCACTTTATTCTCAGCTCATGGAATGGTGCCGCCCACGCTCAGGGTGGACCTTCCCTCCTCAGTTAAACTCTCTGAAAACCCCTCAGTGGCTTGCCCAGAGGTGTCTCTTAGATCATTCTAGATCCTACCAAGTTGACAATCAATAGTAATCATTACAGCTACCTAGAGAAATCCCCTCCTGAGGGTCTTATCTGGTGTGTAAGTCACTCCACATCTGTGCCCATACCCTGTGCAGTCAGCTTTAGGCTGCCTAAAGGAGATAGAGTCTCCTGGGCCTTCAAGGGTGCCACAGGAGGAATGAGGGACCGTAGATGGTGGTCCTACAGCCCTCTCAGCCTCTTCCATATGACAAGGCCCTTCTAGGCACAAAGCCCTTGGGGGCAGAGGAAACTGATAGAGAAGACAGGACCTGGCCTGGCTTAGAGCATGGCCAGGTGCTGGACTTGGGGTGAATTCTTTATTCCCAGGATACCCAGTGGCCATAGGAATCTTTATGTACTTTGTTTTTAAAAGCTATGTCCCACCCCCGCAGTAGTCCAGGAAAGAGCGTGTCTCAGTCAGAAACTCTGCCACTTTATAATCTCTTGCTTCTTCTCCTCACAGAACCCCGGGGGGCCCTGGGATTTGGGAACTAGGGAATGTCACTCAAGGCTGCTTATTGAGCACCAAACAATGGCCCTTCATGAGGTCAGCTGGCAGCCTAGCAACCGCTCAAGCCCTTAGTAACAGGTCCCAGAAGTGTTGATATTTACCCAACGGAAAGTTTCCCTTATCTTGATAAATGCTCTTTTTTTTTCCTCCAGGGCACTTGCAAGAAGCCACACCCAGTTAGTGGCAGCCTCCCTCCCTCCCCCCTTTTCTGAGCAAGCCTACAAAGGGCAAGAAGCCCAAGGTACATCCCAGTTCTGAACACCTCTCCAGGCCTGAGTTCCACCCACTCTGTGGGTGTCAGACATAAGGAGTGACTATATGGCCCTCTTTTTCAATACCCTTTTAAAAGTGTCCTTGCCACTCTCAGATCTCCTCAGTGAGAAAATCCCCGACCCATGAGGTCACTGCCAGCTCTTGGTTCCACTGTTTATCTCTCCATCCAGCCAAATATTTTGGGGAACCTTCCTTAAGTCATATGTAGAGCTAGACACCAGGGAGACCAAGGCAGACCTGGTCCTTGTTTTCTGAAGTTTCAGGTTCTGGGGAGACAGTGCCTAAGCACTCTGCAGACGTCTAGGACAGAATCCAGAGCCTCCCCTGCTCATCCCCAACACGCTATTTTAGTCTGTAATAATACTCCTCAGTATGCTGGTGGCATTTTGCAGTCTCTAAAACACTTCCCTTGTGTTACCTCATTTAACCCTGACGTCATCTGAGGGTGAGATTTTAATATGTCCCCATTGCACAGACAGGAGCTGAAGGTCATCGGGCCTGGAGAGCTTGGCCTCCACTTCCTCCCTCCTCTCCTGTGGGCTGGGATGCTAATGCCTGCTTCACAGGACCATCAGCAAAGGAGAGAGGCTGCCGCTCAGAACCTCCATAAACAATGGCAGTCTACCATGAACCCCAATCTGTGAGGAGCCCCAGAGACCTCCTGAGTGTACACCTTCAGATGTATCTGCAGACCCCATGGAAGGTCTTCCTGACCCATTTTAGAATCCAGGAAACACATCTGGGCTGAGATCCTAGCTCTGCCACCTTGGCAACCCCCAGCCTCAGCTTATTCATCTTTAAAGTGGGGCTAAATATGAATTTTTCAGAGGACAGAATGGAATAAAACAAACAAAACAAAACAACAACAACAAAGTGTGCTGGGGGTAGGCTGGACTGGGCTAAGGGTGTGGCTTAGATGGTAGGATATTCAGCTAGCTTGCTAAAAGTCCTGGGATTGATTCCCAGCAGTAAATAAATTACTGTGGTGTTCCAAGCCTATCGCCTCAGGATTATTTGGTTGGGAACAGAAGGACCAGAGGTTCAAGGTCATCCTTGACTGTATATGGTATTTGAGGTCAGCTTGGCATATATGGTATTCTGTCTCATACTCTGTACACAGACACCAGGCCGGGCAGGAGGATTTATGGGATATTTGTGTTGGGACCTGAGTGTGGGAACCACTCAGTCTGAGCAGAGCCCACTTTAGTAAAAAGCCCCAAAAGGCTATTGTGCCGCTTAGTTGTTGTTTTGTTGTTTTTGACACTAACTAGAGTCATCTAGGAAGAAGGAGCCCAAATTTGAGATAGTGGTTTTAATTTCATTGACTTGGAGGCAGGCTTGTACAGCATCCTGTTGTTGTTGTTTTTTAATAATTTAATTATTTTTATTTTGTGTGCACTGGTGCTTTGCCTGCCTGTGCATCTATGTGAGGGTGTCAGCTCTTGGAGTTACAGACAGTTGTGAGCTGCCGTGTGGGTGTTGGGAACTGAACCTAGGAAGAGCATTCTGTGCTCTTAACCACTGAACCATCTCTCTAGCCCAAGCATTTTCTTGATTAATGACTGATGTAGTAATAACCAGCCCATCCTGGGTGATGCCACCCCTGGGAAGGGGAGCCTGGTGACATTAGACAGAAGCTGAGCTAAAGAGAACAGGCCTTTAAGAAACATTTCTCTATGTTCTCTGCTTCAATTCCTGCCTCCAGACCCTGCTCTGACCCCCTTCACAATGGGCTATATGTTATAAAATGAAATAAGCCCTCTCCCCACATTGCTTTTGGTCGTGGTGTTTATTACAGAAAGCAAACTAGGACAGCCACTTTCCCCCAGACTTGGCATTGGGCCACATCCCCTTTGAGAGGTTCAGCTGCTGATGAAACTGTTGTCCCAAGCCTAGCGTACCATAGAGTGGAGAGCAGGAACCCCCACCCCATCAACATACACATGCATCCTTTCTTTACCAAACTCTGCAGGAACAAAGCTGTCAGATTCCCTGGTGCCACCTAAGTGGTTTCCCACCCACGCCCCTGCCATGAGCTGAGTCACCCGGCACTGGCACCGAGGCGGACTGTGGGAAGGGTGTTCCTTCCTCTGCTGCAGGCAAGCTCTCGAAAGCCAGAACCCAGCCCCTGGCAGGTGCCGAGAGGGGCCTTATGCAACTTCTGACATTGTTCAAAATCACTTCTACAGAAAAAGCTGGGACCCGGGCTGCAATAGGCACAGCTACGATTTCTTATGTAACCTTTACCATTGTTAAAAAGCAATGCATGTTCACAATTTCCATTTGCCCAGGGCCTCAGACATCTGGCCTGGCCAAACCTCCTATTCTGCTTTCAGCAGCTCTAGCAGAGGCTAGAGCCAGCTTTGAACAGGTGAGGAAAATAAGGCATGTTTGGGGTAGCATGGCCCAGATACCCCAGGAGCAGCTCTACACCCCAGCTCTCCACTGGCCAGCCCAGGCACTGTTGGGAATCCAAAAGAAACAAAACAGGTAAATTTGCTACATTTGATTCTTGTCTTGAATAAAATAGCCATAAAATAGCTGTGAGTAGCTCTTACTTAGCAAGTGAGCAATGGGGTGGGGGTGGGGCTCTGAACTCTAATGTTTGAAACAGAAAAGCAAGCTATGGAGATGGCTAGGTGGGTAAAAAGTGTGCCAGCATGCCTGATGCCCTGAGCTTGACCCCCAGAACCTACACAGTGGGCAGGACAGCTGACTTCTACAAGTTATCTTCTGACTTACATGTGTGCACCATGATACATGCACGTTAACAATAAGGAAGAAACTTTAAAGGAAGGAAAGTTTATTTCTATTAGTGTAGAGCAAGAAAGTATGTGTACGTGTGCATGTATGTGTGTTTCGAGTGTCTGCGTGCATGCATGGGGTGAGGGATTCACAGGCCTCTGTGCATTTGGAGGACAACTTACAGGAATTGGGGAATTGGTTCTCTCCTTCTACTGTCTACATCCTGGATCTTCAGGCTTGGTAGCAAATGCCTTTAGCAGCTGAGCTATCTCACCATCACCACTACAGAAAATGTCTCTGCATAAAACTGAATTTCTCTGCAGGGTAGGGTGAAGGCCTATAACTCAGAGTCAAGAAGAAAGGCACTACGGCCAAGGGCACTCTTCCACAAGGATGATGTTGAGACAAACATCTCTGTCCCTTTCTCTATTACACTCATAGTGTGTGCCAAAGTTGTCGCAGGTGTGCACCACTGACCAGCCACACTGGAAATTACACTGCCTGCTTTCCTGAGGGTTCTGTCTTTCCCCATTTGCTCACTGCTCCTTAGCAGATGTTCTCAACTCAAACCCTGGCTCAAGAAGTGGGGTCCAGAATGGCTGTGTGCAAGGGATGGCAGAGCTCCACAGTCATGTGGGTGCAGTGTAAGGCTCTCAGTAATTATCAAAGGAGAGTTAGAGAGGGGCAGCCACAGGGACAGTGGGCCTGCCATGTCCTATCAGCCAGGCAGCCTAACGGGAGTGTCTGCTAGGCCTTGCTGACTAAGCCTCTCTGTGTCAGTGAAAGTTCCCCTGAGATGCCACAGTGACCTCCTCAGCATGGCTTTCTACTGCTGAACCTTCTTCTACAACTGATTCTGTAGATCCGGGAGTGACATGCCTCCTACTGTGACCAGAGACACATACGATGCTAGCAGCCAGGCAGCCAGGGAGCCAGGAAAGGGACCTGCCAAAGTCTGGATGTGTTCTGTGAAGTTAGACTTTCTCAGAACCACGCTCTTGTTACATTCCATGGGAACGGAAAATGTGTTCTGGAAGGAAAACATGTTTATCATCAAAAGATAAGAGGCCTGCAAGCCTCAGGTCAGACTGGGTCCTTTCTCCATAATGTGCTGTGTAGAGAAAAACGTACTTTTAGAAATGAAAAATTGCCTATAAGTTTAGGGTCTTGCTTAATTCTGTATTAAACAGAAAAATAGTTAGTTTTGCTTCAGGGAACACTGGAAATACATATTGCACAGCAAAGTGCTTCAGCATGGTTCCAACTCCCCAACACAGTGTGTGCCACGTACCTCCTGTGGGGCTCAATGCAGGCTTCGGGTGTCAGTATGTCTTGCAGCTTCCTATTGTAGTGGACATCGTTTGACTTTTATTATTCTCTGATCCCTGGCCTCTCGGTCCACAGTCTTCAGAGCCTCTGTTCTCTATGACTAACCAGCCATGAGACTCCCTGAGGCCGACTTCCCAAGACCTCTCTTGTCTAAGTGATTACTATCAAGGTCTGGAGGTTTTTAACACTAACACCATGGCAGGGTATTAAGAACACTGTAGAATCTGCAGCCAGGCCATTTTCTTACTGGACTTACTTAACTCAAGTTGGGAAAAACCAGGTTATTCCTTCATCTGGTGACTTCCCTTTTTGGAGACACATGTCTTTCTTAGTTTCTGATCACTGAGCAGGATCAGCTGCTGCTTCTGTGGCCCTTACCTCTGAGCTGGAACTGTGGGCCCTTACCTCTGAGCTGGGGTCCATGGTCCCTTACCTCTGAGCTGGAATTGATTCCCCAGACTGTTTTGTGCTTTTCACTTCTCTGTCATTCCCAGGCTCCAAGAACAGAATCTATGTCACCTGTATGTCCAGAGAGTATGGGACCTAGCAAGAAGGGGAGGTGGGGAGGCAAGAAAGGAGGGGGAAGAGAGGAGGAAAATGAAATGTGAATGTTAATTGTTCTGCATCCCATAGTCATTCACCTCTGGCCTACGTAATATGACATGCTAAATATGACAGCTTTGCCCCTGCATCACGATGCCACACTCAGCCTGCACTGGACACGGTGTAGGTCACACAAGTTAGGCACCATATGTACTTGTGAATCTGCTTATTGTACCCAGTAAGGGACATTGCTACTGAGAATATAATACCTCCACTTAGGTGAAAGACCATGGTCTGCAGGGGAAGTCTAGACATATTTTTCTGGCCTCCATGTGTACCTGTACTCAAATTCACAGTCTTATGCAGACACAGACACATAGTTAAAAATAAAATAGAATTTAAAAAATCCTTTGACTGAGTGAATGAATGAATGAATGAATGAATGGAAGGGTAGATGGCTAACATTCCTCCATGTTCATTTGTTCCTGAGCCCTCTTGTTCACTCTTAGTACTCACTTCCTATTGTGCATAAGGATCGAAACAAATCCTCTGAGGGGAAGTGGGACTGGATTCAAATCTAGCCTTCTGATCGTTAGTCACTTCTGATCTACTAATAGGACAGTCCGAACACCTCCTTGTCTCAGGCCACCTTCTCTCAGAAGCCAGCCTTGTCTTTGTCTTCAGCCTATGCTTTATAGAAACCAATCTTGACATCAGGATTCATGAGCAAGGCCAAAGAAAGCTGGAAAGGGAGAGGAAATGAGGCCAGACAGGGACAGAGGTGTCACCAAGCAATCCATTACCACTGTGGGCAGTTGGGGACAGTGGGAGCTTGTATAAGCCCTGCTCATGAATTTCCCACCCAAGGCAAGGAAATTGAACCATTAGCATACCATCTCCCAACACCACCCACCATTGTTGGAGGACTGGGCTAGGGAATGATACCTCCAGGAGAGATGGAGATATAGGTGTGCAGTGAACCCTGTCTGCCCCTTTATTGTCCTATACACCTCTGGTTTCTGTCACAATACCATGCTGCTGTAAGGATCAGGTATGTGAATAAGTACATGTGTAAATGTGTGTATACACATATGTAAACACATATGTGAGGTAAGAATTGATATCAGGTCTTTCTCAGTCGCTCTTCATCTTTATTTTTGAAGCAGAGTCTCTTGCTGAGCCTGAAGCTTGCTGATTCAGGTAGACTGACTGGCCAGCCAGCCCCCAGAATTCTCCCATCCCTACATCCTCAGAACTAACATCAGAGGTACCTGCTGCCACCATGCCAGGCTTTTTAAAAATGTGTGTGCTGGGGAGCAAACCCTGATCCTCATACTTGCACGGCCAGCACTTCATAGGCTAAGGCATCTCCTCAAGCTGAATGGTCTTGGGGAGGTGTCCTTTATATACATTAACACTTGATGTGTGTGCCCAGCACCCCATGTGTGGTTCAGAATGGGTACCCATGGAAATATCTGCAGGATAACATGGTCCTAGAGAGCTCAAGGAACTGGGATGCAATGGGGAGCCCAAGGAATGGGGTCCTAGGCATCCAGCACTTATAGTCCTGCAGGAACGAGAGGCAAGAGAACTAAGGATGCTGAGGCTGCCTTGTTTAACCCATCACTTTATAAAAGGGAGCGGTTGGCCCCAGGACACATGACTGCAAGGTAGTCTGAGACTGGCCTCCCTTCAAAGCAGAAGACAGACACGGAGAACAGTAACTTTCCCAGCCTTCCTGCTGGGGTGCTCAGGAGTTTGTTGTGCAGTGCTGGGAACATGCTCTACAAACACCTCACCTGAATGTGTTTCCTGGTTTAGTTCTTTTCGGGTTTGGGCACAAGATGGGTTTGCCTTGCAGGGGAATTCACTTCTCTGGGAGGCATGTGCAAAGTCAGTGTCTGTAGCTTCCTTGAGAACAAGCTTTCAAAGTTCCATGGATTAGGAGTACAGACCTGGACCAGCTGTGTGGCCTCAGGCTAGCCCCATTCCCTGAGTCAATCTCCTTATCTCTACAATGGGGCTTGCAGGGAAATAGCAGGCATAAGAATGCTTGGGAAGATCTGAATCTCCAGGTATCACTGTTAATATATTTGTGTTCTTATTAGGGTTGGTGGTGGGAGTGGGGTGACCCCACGCCAGCCAATTGCTAGGTTTATGATTTCTTTCTTCCCATGAGTTGCTGTCAAACCCCAAAGTTCCTAGGGATGTTTAAGAAGTTCCTCCACCCCTGTGACACACAGCCATACAATGTAACCTCAGCAAATCTGAAAGAACTCAGAGGCATCTAAGTCTTATAGTGGGGAAAATGCAATCTTGCCCAAGGCCAGGAAACTTGGGAGCAGTCAGTTCTGGGATCCAAGATGTGGGTTCTCAACATCTGCTCCTTTCTAATATCCTTATGGGAGCTGTGCCTAAGGTGCACAGCCCCCACCACTGAGCCTAGCCTCTCTCCTCTCCCCACATGTAGATTAGCCATCCCCAGCCATGCAGAATGCTGGGGTGTTCAAGCCACACAGCGGGCGTCATTTCCGCCTCTGAGTTGGTGTGCAGCAGATGGCTCAGGGGTTATTTTCAACTCAAGAGAGGACATTTCACAAGAGTATAGCACTCACAGATGGGGGCAGTGGGCCTGGAACTCAGGCCAACATTCATAGCCTGGTGGAGAAGCCCCATAGCCTCAGCTCCTCTCCTGGCACTGTGGGATGTGCGGCCTTCTGGAAAGCCTCAGCCTTCCTACCCATAGACTAGGGTAGAGAAGACATCGGTGAAGCTTTGACATCATCAACCTGGACAAAGAGACCTTGGGGAGACGAGGCAGGCATGGTGAGGGCTTTGAGAGCACCTCTCTGTTTCTGACACGAGGCAGGCATGGTGGGGGCTTTGAGAGCACCTCTCTGTTTCTGACACTGAAAGTCCTTGGGCATGTGGAATAGAGCTGTCCAAGGTATTCAAGTTTCTGCATCCAAGTGGGCTCAGTGGGTGGTGAGGCTGATGAAAGCCAGGAGGCTGGGACCAGAAACCCTGCCAACTCCTCGCTTCCACCTGAGGTCTCAGCCTGGACAGAAGGACTGGGAGGAGAAGGTCCCTGGGGAACATATGGAATATAGGATAGGATGGAAGAGGGGCATCCTCCTGCTTAACCCCAAATCTCAGCTCCCAGGTACTTTGTGGTGAATAGAATGTGGGCATGGAGGGGAGACCAGTTTGCAGGGCAAGGGTGTCTAGTCTCCCAGCACAAAGGCTACATGTGCAACAAACTTTCTCCGCACACTATATTGTAAAAGAACCAACATTTTTGCCCTACTGGTGTTAGAATCTGGGAGGGACCTCATGTCTTTTAACATCATGTCTTCTTTCTAGATACTGCACACAGTAAGAGTCTAGTTGGAGTCATATAAACTGAAATCCTATTTAGTTTCATTTTCTGTATTATCCCTTGAATGTCAGATATTTGCCTGAGTCATTAAATTTATTTGAAAACACTGTTTTGATAGATGCACAATAATTTGCTCCTATAGCTACTAAATAATTTATCTAACTAACCCCCATCTCATAAGGACACTCGCTAGCTTGCACCTCATTTTATTTGTCTCTTTAAGAGTATTTTTGTGCCCACTAAGTGCACATGCCCATAATCTCAGCAAGTTGAAGCAGGAAAATGGTAGGTTCAAGGCTAGCCTTAACTATACCTAGTGTGTCCCTGGCTCAGATATCAAGCCAAGGACCAGAGAAATAGCTCAGCAGGTAAAGTTGGCAAAAAGTTTTGGGGCAAGCCTAATAGTTGTTTCCATTTCGAGAGAATTTTAGGTTTTAGGTGGACACTAACTTTAAGGATTTCATTTCTATTTTTAATTCTGCATGTATCTATGTGTGGGAGTGGGGTGACACATGAGCACAGTGCCCATAGCGATCAGAAGAGGATCCTGGACTCCTAGAGCTGAAATTACAGGTGACTGTGAGCCTCCCATTGGTCTTACATCTTGATGAATCCTTCTTTTTAGGATGTGTTAATGTTTGCACACTCTCATTTGAGGGTGATATGTGGGCATGTGAACCACTGCACACATGTGGAAATAAAAGGACAATTTTTCAAAATCAACTAGCTTTCTTCTTCCACCTTTACATGGGTTTCAGGGATAAAACCCAGGTCACCTGACTCAGTGCCAAGTGTCTCTACTTGGCTTTCACCAGATGACTCCCCACTATGTGATTATTCCTTTGCCCATACTCAGTTTTGTAACATCACATCTTGTTCGCTGAGTTCTACACACCCAGGTATTTGTCCATTTTCTCAAACAGTTTCTATTTTAAGAAATCATGCTGTAGCCTAACCATTAACCTCTTAAGAAAGACATTCTAGGGACCGGGGAGCCATTGAGTGTACAGTGATAGGTTTTATTGGCCCAACTGGCATGAAATCAAACAGCCTCTGAGGGTGGTATGAGGATGATTATAGGACAGGCAGAAAGAAGATGCAAGAGACAGGTATGGGAGGGCTGCAGGTCAATACCACACCAGCTGTGAGCTAATTTTTCTTAGCCTTCTTATACTATAGAGTACCATAAGCAAAGCCACAAGCTAACAGAAACAATTTGCTGAAATATTCACATAAGACATTTGTTCTCATCCCAGAGCCTCCCTGTTCCTTCCACCAAGGTCAATAGAATCTTCAGCCCCTCACCTTGAGCCTCAGGTGCACTTCCTATCGTTCTACACCTCAGCAGGCTGGGAATCTATCTGCCAACAGACCTGCCTTGACTCTGTTGGGAGATAGATTCTCCCTCTCCCTCTCCCTCTCCCTCTCCCTCTCCCTCTCCCTCTCCCTCTCTCTCTCCCTCTCCTTCTACCTTTCCATCTCCCTACCTCCCTCCTCCCTCCCTCCCTCCCTCCCTCCCTCCCTCCCTCCCTCCCTCCCTCTCTCTCTCTCTCTCTCTCTCTCTCTCTCTCTCTCTCTCTCTCTCTCTCTCTCTCTCTCTCTGCTTCAGAGAAGCAGAAAAACTACTCCCAACAACAGATACAAGTTTTCCCAAAGTTTTTCATTTTGATAAATAAGAATTCAGATTCTTATCTTTGACAATCAGTGCTGTCCGTTGCCCTCCTTGGAGAGTGGGCACATCGGGTTCATTTTGGAAAAACTGCCTGACAAACACCCAAGTTAAATAGCTATCACTTGCCAATCGTGTATGTTGAAATGGTCTTGCATGAAAACAGCCACTACATCTATCAGCACTGTGAAGGACTAGGCACATGCTTTTTCCCCATCAGCCTCCAGAGGCAAGTACCATATGCCACCCTCTGTGTGTGCAGATGTGCAAAGTTCATAAAACCAAGCATTTTCATCTCTACATCCAGGACACTCAAGGCCACAAGCGTGTGACAGTGGAGAATAGAGTGACCCTAATACTAACACTGTCCACTATGGTCTTGTGCTGACCTTCCAGGATCTTCATTTAACATTGATGTTCAACTATTATTGGTGAAAATGGTGCACGATGTGTTTGTGTCACTATGGCAAGTGTTTTGTTTCACACCTCCAAAAAGCTGAGGGGGCTCTCCCAGGACATGAAACACACTTTGAGAATGGACAACCATACCAGTTACCTTTCTGTTGCTGTCACAAAATACCCAACAAAGGCAGCTAAAGATGGAAGGTTGTATTCTAGCTCATAGTTTAGGGACACAGCCCATCATGGCAGAGAAGTCACAGCGGCAGAATTGTGAGGCAGCAGAACCCATGGCAGCCACAGCAGGGAAGCAGAGAAATGGTGCTCAGCTCACTTTCTCCTTTGTATTGAGTTTGGGAGTCCAGCCCATGTGATGGTCCCATCCACATTCAGAATGGGTCTTGCTTTTTCTTCTGTTAAATCTTTATGAGAAGATCCTTCTGACAACCCTGCAGTGGTGGCCCTATGTAACTCTAAATCTAGTCAAGTTGACCATGAATAAGCATATAGATTTGGGAAACAATATAGAACACATAGAGCAGACCTTGGGTACAGAACCCTAGAAATGCATAAGGCCAATATCACGTGGTCTACATGCGGCCAATAAAGAACTGACAGTTTTCTGTCAGTCTGTAAGACTAAGAAAGAGTTTGCTCAGCTCACAGTTTTGAGGCTTTCAAGAGTGGCCTCGCTGTACAAGGTGTGGGGGAAGAACCCTGTGACTAGACAGGAAGCCAGACAAGAAAGTTCTTCTTGTTCTGTTTACACCTTGCTCCACCGAGAACAACTAGGTTCCCACAAGCTCTCTTTATGTTATTTTGAGAGCAGCATCCCCAGTGACCTGCCCACCTCCCTCTAGACTCCACCTCTTAAAGGTCCTACCCCAGCAGCACGACTTTGAGGACCCAGATGCTAGCAGACAGTCGGCAATAGGTAAAGAGTGGTAGGACTGTTTGCAGCTTAGAGCTGTGAAGGGGAGGAAAGCGGGCACAAGGGCCAGTGCTGAAGGGGCACACCCAGCAGCTGGCATAGCCACAAAGGCCCAGGGAACCACTGGTGAGGTCAGCACTGGCCACGTCTCCATGTTCCCTACAAAAACTTAGCAGGACTGGGCCTTGAAACCCTGAAAACGATTTCAATGTGAGTTCTAGTAGTCACCAAATCTGCAACTTCATAGGTTTTCTTCAGCCACCAATCATCATTCCATAGTTCTAAATGGAAAAGCACCCCAGAGGCTTTAGTTTCTCTCATCACCTGACCGAAAGGAAGGTCTCCCCTGAGGCAGATGAAAAGCCAGGAGCCCTTGAAGACAGCAGGTATTCCTGAAAGATGCACGGAAGTATGTTTGGCTCTGTAATAAATCTGGCCATGGAAAGACCCGTGCCTGTGATCTCAGCTCTGGGAGGCTAAGGCAGATGGACTGCCATGAGTTCAAGGTCAGCCTCTGCTACATGAAGAGTTCTATACCAGCCCAGGCTAAATACACATGTTTAGAGGCTTTTGCTTCCAGGCTGGAGTGAAGTCACTATCCAGAATCTCCTCAGTAAGGACAGCTGAAAGCCCCAGACACACTCAGAACAGCGAGAAGACAGACACAGGCAAAGGGGAAACATAAGCTGGCCAGGGGTGGGAGGAGGCCCTCAGATCCACAGTGAAGACTCTGGGTCTTCCCATGGCCAAATTTACTCCAGAGTCAAACTGAAGAAACTAGAACCAAGGCCTTGGCAATAGCCAAACCCAACAGCCCTCTCACCCCCGAGCAGCCTTTCTCAACCTGTGGGTCATGACCCTTTTGGGAGTCAGATGACCCTTTCACCGGGGCTCACCTAAGATGATAGGAAAACACAGAGATCTGCATTACGATTCGCAACAGCAAAGTTACAGTTATGAAGTAGCGACAAAAGTCATTTTATGGTTTGGGTCACTACAACCTGAGGAACTGTTAAAGGGTCGCAGCATTAGGAAGGTTGAGAACCACTGCCCTGGAGAACACCAGATGCTGACAGCTGTCTCAGCCAATCACCAGGTAACATCAACAGGCGATAATGAGGAAGGCCAAAATCACCTCCTCCACTCATACAGCTCTATGGTAAGGGTGGGAGGAATGGTCCAAGACCCTCTTTAGTTTCCACAGCACCAGAGGAAAGCTCATGGGAGGCTGTAAGGACCCTAGACCCTCCAACTAGGGGATCCCTATTCCTGCTCAGCAACAGCAAGGAACCTCCACCAGTAGAACTGACCTGAAAAGGTGGATGTCGATCTCTACGGGAAATTAGTAAGCAGACATTCCCCTGCATCTGCCTGAGTAGGGAGAGGAAATAGAAGGTATGAATGAGTCTCATGATGTGATAGGTTTCCAGGGAAATTCACTCATATCAGAAGCATCAGGAAGAAGTCTGGCTCCCAGGAAAAGAGCCATTGACAAATGCCAACCCAGATGGCAAGAGATACAAGAACCAGCTAACAAGGATTTCACGATAGCCAGTAGAAGCATACTTCGGGGAACTGCTCTAATGACATTGGAATCAGACTTTTAAAAACTCAAAAAGGAATAGAGAAATCGAATGTAAAATTTAGAACTGAAAAGTACTCCAGAAAATGTTTAAAAAAATAAAATAAGAAGGACCCACTCTCAGTGCTTGATAGCAGGCAAGAGAGGATTGAAGACTCATTAAACCAAATATAGAATAATGGAATTTACCTGATCTAAATAACAAAGAGAAAATGCGGAAGTGGGGGGAAATGTGTCATCAGAGCCTGGGGGCCCTGTGGGACTGTAAACAAGGCTTCTGTCACTAGACTCCTGGAGGAAGATGAAGAGAAGGGGGCTGAAAAGTATTGGTATCTGCATAAATAGTGGCTGAAAATCTTCCCAAATCAGTACATACACACACATACACTCACACAATTAAATATACACATATACATTCATACACACATACATCCACATATACACACACATACACACACACATACACATACCTATGAAGAGCCAAGAAGCTCAACAAATCCCAAGCAGTATGAACCCAAAGCAATCTACTCTAAGTAGCAAATAAACTACTGAAAATGAAATTTAGACAATATTGGAAGAAGTGGTAGATAAATGACATCCACTAATGGGGTGTTGAAGTATTAATACCTAGCATATGCACAGAAACTTAGTTTAAAAAAAAAATCAGGGTCAGTGAATGGCTCAGCAGGGAAAGTCACCAAGTCTGAGGGACCTGAGTTTGATCTCCAAGACTCCATTGCTTATCTCAAGTTGCCCTGAGACCTCCACATGACACTCGACACACAAAATAAATGTAATATTTTTTTTAAAAAATCAATCAAATCAATTAGATACTGAACAAAATGCATGGAGGCATCCCTCTAAAGATGTACTGTCAGCAAAGTGCACCTGAGAATGCCCGCCAGCACGGCTGGCCACCAATCAACAGCAGATGATAAACCACAGCTAGCTGCAGCCCCTCTGTCAGAACGCAGGCCCTGATGAGAAAGCCAAAAAGACTGGGGTCACTCAGATGTCCGCTCAGAAATGTACCACAGGACAGCCACTCTGTATGACGGTGTCGGGATCGTATTCAACACTGTGCCTCTGCCATCTGACCCACCAGTCAGTCTTTGGGGCATTCATTACAAAGAAATGGAAACTTGTATTGACCCAAAGCAACACTGACACACCATCATAGCAGCCTGTTATCCATAGGAGCTTCTCCAATGTTGCATAATAACCCGAACAGCCTTATTACTAAACTGTTACACTGTGTCCCATCCATTCACAATCGGCCACTGAACCACATAAAACCTAGAGACAGGGGGGGGGGGGGGCTGGCTCCATAGCTATTGTGCAAGAATGAGGACCTGGGTTCAAATCCCCTATACCTGCATTAAAAAAAAATGAGCGTATTTGCATGCATACTTGTAACCTTAGCCCTGAGACAGGACAAATGCTAGGACTGCCATCCTAGCTCCAGGTTCAGTAGTTCAGTGAGAGACTTGGTCTCAAAGAAATAAACAAGAAAATAATAGAGCCTGACATCTTCCTCTGACTTCTGTGTACACACACACACACACACACACACACACACGCACGCACACACACACCACATAAAGGAAAGTCTACCTCAGTCTCCAGAAAATTAGCCTAAGAAACAACAAAAAGCTAGTTTCAGGAAGTTCACCTAGCACCTGGTTTTCTGTCTCTCTGTCACTGACGCAAACTATTCTGCAGCCAGAGAGCAGGATGAAGTGGAGAGGGAACAAAGAGTCTGTAAAGGCAGAGCCCAAGGACGCCTTGTGGTGCGGGGCAGTTCTGTGTCTTGACTGTGGTGATGATTACCTGAATTCTCTCACAAGAGCGTGTGCATGCCTGCAGCTCCTGTGAATGTGTACACGCGTGGATGAGCTTTAAGAAGTGAGGTCACTTGCCTGGTTTTGATGATAAGCTAGCTGGGTTACACATGACGTGAGCCTCAGATATGGCTGCTGGAAGGGGCACAGAACCTCTCTGTGTATTTCTCTGCAACCTCCCATGAAGTGATTGGCTACTTCAAAATAAAACATAGCAAAGAAATAGATAGATAGATGACAGATGTGTGGATAGATGGGTGGGTGGGTGATCTAGAAGCAGGAACTCAGAAAGGTTGGGCTCCTTGTGCAGGAAAGCTCTCTCTCCCTATCCCTCTCCCTCCCCTTCTCCCTCCCTCTCTCCTCTCCGCTCCTCTCCAGAGCACACACCATGACCATTCCATCACACTCCCTCACAGCACATACCAGTCACAGACGGGGTGATGTCTCTCAGTTACTTGCTTCCCTGAGATGCGCCCAGAACCTGGGAGGGGAGAGGCCCACAAGGCAGCCTTAAGGAGCAGATGGCTCCGAGACCTGTGTGTCTGAGCCAGCCAATGGGGGAGGGGCAACCTGCTCTCAAGAAGTCACCTTCATCACCACCCAGCTGTTCTAACCATGACCATTTCTCCCCCTTTCCAGAGCTGAATTTGGTCACACAGTCCCTAGAGCCAGCAAGACATGGGCTCCATTGTGCAGCTCCTGGCACTTCTGATGTAACCGGAAGATGTGGAGGGGTGAGTTGAAGACTGTTGTCTTCGTGGAGGGGATGCAGTGTGAGAAGAAAGATGCTATGTGTGCATATGCATGTGTGCACCTGCATAGGTAGAGGGTGCTGGTGGAGGGTCCATCAAGCAGGAATGAAGTGTATTTGAAAGCTACCACCTTCCTCTGCCACCCTACTGGGGACACATAGCACATCCTCTTTGGCACTGGAGCAGGGTACAGTAGAAAGTGCAGATCGGCTTTGTGGCCATTGCCTGACTGACCTGGTCTCGGTCCTGGGTCTATTCTCGTCCTTCCTGCTGTACCTGGTGATCCATGTAGATCCAGCACTGCCTCTACCTTGGGAGGACAGACAGCTGCCCCTGTCTCCTTTTCTACCAGCTGGGCTGACACGAAGCCTCAGAGGTAGAGTTCAGGTGGCTTGCTGTGACATGCGCTGAGTGTTTTGAGGAAACAGTGCCATCCACCCGGGTAACAATGGCATATGTGGGGTCTGGACTCAGGTCTGGGTTTGGAGCATTGGTTTGACAACTGAGGCTGCCTCTCTGGGTCTGGTTTTCTTCATTTGTAATATGGGGACAATATGGGCATCTTGTGACCATTGGGCAAGGGTGTTCCTGTAAAGTGTTGGGCAGAGTGGATGGGACACACTAGGTGCTCATACGGTGTGTCTAATCTATGCTCTCTGGGATCAGGAGGCCTCCAGGCAAAGACAGCCTGGAGGGAAGGTCTTTGAATGGATGAGGTGTTCTGGGAGAGGATTCCTCTGTTTTTGCTTCACCATGTCCATGAGTAACATATAAATCTTGGGGGTTTTGCCCCATGCACCCAAAGCTGCTATTGCTGCTCATCCTCCAGCCTCAGACCCAGCTTCTACTCCAAAAGAATCCTCTGCCGAGTGCAGTCACCACATCTGAATTTACATCAGAGTGCCCTCTCTCCTGCCCCAGCATCGTTCTCGTGAAGTTTGGTCTCTTGTCCAAGCACTTGGGGACTAACTGGATCATTTCCAAACATATTCTGTGATTGCTCGCATATTCATTTGATGCCATCTTTTAAATACCAGGCAAGTGATAAGTCAGAACAGATACATAAGCATCCAACCCAGCAGTTTAAGGTTGGCACAAGTAGGAAAGAGGCTAGATGGCTGCTTATGGGCCATCTACAGTAGGAGGAGGTGACAGGGCCCCCAGTGTGTCACAAAGCTTCCCATGCCTGTAGTTGGCAACCACACGGCAGACTCTCTTGAGCCTGTGAGGACACATTATCTTCTCCTGTATCAGGGATAGACAAGCCCAGGCTCTGCCACCTGTGTGTCCTTTCTGCCGAGCATTTTCTGTATTTACTCACACATCCTGGTTACCCTCTAGGATGGATCAAACCCAGTCCCCATCCTCTTATTGCTGACTCTACAGCAGACAGTTAAAACCAAGCACAAAGGAAGGCTTCCAGGTATGATAAGCTTTCTGAAGCTTTTCAAAGGAAGCAGAATGGGGTAATGAGCTGAGAGGTGGCAGGTCATCAGAGAGTGGACATCGAAGAAAAGGTCTCAGCAGTGGAAGTGGTGAGGTGTAATGCAGGACTGGGGCCTGGGAGAGCAGTGGGGGAGATGTGAAGGAGCATGGGGGCTGGGAGCAGAGGGACAGAAGAAGGACAAGATAGCTAGGCAGGAGAACGCAGGCCCAAGGCAGGCCTCATGGACGTCGGAGAAGCCTGTGGATGATCGGGCAGAGACCATGGGGTTCTTAGAAGGAGCCTGTATGCAGTAACAGAGATAGGAGGTCTAGGACCTGGTGGGAGATGAGGAGTATCACGGTACCATGGACGGGGAGTGGGGGGAGAGATGCAGGGACAGAACCATGTCAGCTCTAGGTCCAGGATCCCAGGGCTAGGCAAGGATCCAGGAGTGCATAGAAGGGCTACATGGCCCTTTCACAGCCTTCCAGCCTCAGAAATTCATTTATCTAAAGTGATTCCACCGTAGGAGGCCGTTCAAAGTGACCCGAATTCCACTGTGGCAGCTGGCTGTGATAGCCAGTAGGAATCATAATGACACACATGTGGCTAGCTGTTACATCAATTTGACCCAGGCTAGAATCATTTTGGAAGAGGGAACCTTAGCTGAGAAAATGCCCCCACCAGATCGGCCTATGAGCTAGCCTGTGGTAAATTTTCTTAATCAGTGATAGGTGTGGGAGGGCCCAATTTACTATGGATAGTACCAACCCTGAGCAGGTGGCTCTGATAAAATATCAGGCTAAGCAAGCCATGAGGAACAAGCCAGTAAGCAACACCCCTTCATGTCCTCTGCGCCAGTCCCTGCCTCCTGGTTCCTGCCCTGACTTCCCTCAGCAACAGAGTGTGTCCAGAGAGGTGTAAGGTGTAATAAACCTTTTCATCACCACATTGTTTATGGTCACGGTGTTTCATTACAGTCATAGAAACCCTAAGACAATATGCTCTGTGAGTCGGGCACTGACATGTCCCTGGTCTCTCAGGCAGCCCAGAACTGAGTTTAATATTTTCTTATTCCCCATTTCACAAAGCCTCCCGAGCATTGACTGGTTAAGTCAAATGTCCAGGGTTGCTCAGATAGGAGAAGGCAAAGCAGGCCTCTCAGCCTGTGTGTCCTAAAGCCAAGCTGGATGGGATGCACTCACATTAACAAAAGCAACAGCTACACAAATGCCCATGCTCCGAATCCAGCTCACCATTTAGCCTTTGCAAGATCCTGTGAGGTAGGTGAGGCTGTGACCCTCATTTTAAAAGGCAAAGTTGAAACATAGTGTCACATACTGCAGGTAAAATTCAAACCCTGGCCATCGGAGTGAGTCCAGGTCTGGAGTGGAATTGGAACTAGCCATTAGCCTAGCTCCATCTAAGGCTGAGGTCAAGACCTTCACCAGTCTAGCAAGTGTCTCTACACACCTTAGACCAGGCATGGTCTGAACCCTGAGAGTCATGTTCTAGAAGGCTCTGGGAGCTGTAGAAGCGGGGAGGGTTGTTTCTTCCTCCCCTGAACCTCCTCACTGCTCAGGACCAGAGCAGAGGGACCTCCCAACATAAAAAAGGTCAACTGTCCAGTGGCCCTGGAAGGATCCTACACTAGAGCCACCCAAGGAAAGCAGTATCCTCTCCTCCCATAAGGGAGTCACAGCCCTCACCCTTCCCAAGAGGAATACTGAGAAACTGACAGAGAGAGAGAGAGAGAGAGAGAGAGAGAGAGAGAGAGAGAGAGAGAGAGAGACAGAGACAGAGACAGAGACAGAGAGACAGAGACAGAGACAAAGACAAAGAGACACAGACACCGCAACAGAGAGCTGAACCATCCACATCTGTGTAAACACATCACCTAAACCAGCCAATCGTGGTTGAAACCACAGGTGTCTCCTTCCACATAAAAACATTTAACTGACAGATCTTCCACATCCAAACAGCGTATTAAGCTAACCATAGGGAATGATTCTTCAAGTTCAATACACCCAAAATTAGCAGAAAAGTAGAAGCAGAAACCAAGGATGCATGTGATGACTCAAACATAAAACGACGACCGTGAGGAGTATTAGCCAGGTGTAGAGGTCCACTGGTTACACAGCTGTAATCCTGATACTCGGGAGGCCAGCCTGGGCTACCTTGTGTCAAAAATCAAACAACTCAGTTCTCTTACATTGTCCCTCAGTATCCATGAACAACCAGCGGATGCCCCAGTCTCTAACATAACACGGAGCAGCATTGGCTCACAGCCCAACTGCATCTTCCCACATACTTAATCCATTTCCCTCTGACTTCCAAAGCCTAATGCAGCATTGGCACCATGTAATAGCCATTGTGTAGTTCAGGGAATAACAAGGGGAAAGCCTGTATCTGTTCAGAAGAGGTCCAGTTAAAAAAGAAAACAGCTGGAACCAGCAAGAAGCCTCAGCAGGCAAAATGCTTGCAGTGCAGCCCTGGTGACCTTAGTTGAGTCCCCAGAATCCACACGGTAAAAAGAACTGACTCCACGTAGTTGTCCTCCAACCTCCACACACTCAGGCTGTGGCATATGTGTGCCCATATACACACACTAGTACTAATAGTAAATATATTTACTTATTTACTGATTGTTTATTTGATTGATTGATTGATTGACTGATTTTTTGAGGCAGAGTCTTAGTATGTAGTCCTGGATAGCCTAGAACTCACTGTGTAGACCAGGCCTCAAACACACGTAAGTCTACCTGTCTCTGGCATGACCATCTTATGAAACAGCGTAATGCTTTCAAACCTTGGTTAAACCTGTGGGTGTGGAATCCACAGGTATGGGCACTGGCTATGATGCATGCAAGTGAGTCTGGTGCTGGGCTGTGGCCCGTAAGGAAGAGCTTTGCAAGCAGACTTGCCTGAATGAGGCTGTGAAGCCACTGAAGATGCTAACTGCATCCGCACAGGGAACTTGAGTAATTCCCACAGCCCAGTTTCCTCAGGAGTCTCTGCGTGGCCACACTGCCTAAAAGTCCAAATCACTGGGGACAGACAGAGCGACAAGGTTATGGCAACCCCTCTCCGAGCCTGGGATTGATGTGTGGATGCTGGGAGCCACACCATGCCAAGCCATCTTGGTGAGATGGGTCCAGCCAGCACTGTCCTGGGCAGCTTATTGTCATTTCCCTGCCTTGGTAGCATTTTCTTTCAAATGAGAGTAAGAAGCCTACTTTCTGAGGGTGCCGGGAACTAAGTAGGAGAAAAATGTACTTTGTAGTACTGGTTCCCTGGTGGCCTTGAGTTAGCAAGACCCTTCCCTATGGGGCCGAGTCGGTCTCCTGCCTGTTCAGTTCGCTGTCTGTGATTAGTTTTCTAGAGTTGCTGTGGCCCAACTACAAACTGATTTAAACCAGGTCACTAAATTCATTATTCCACTTTGAGGGACCAGAAGCATGAGACAAAGGCATCCATAGCTTTCTCCCTCCAAAGCCCACGAAGCATTTCATTTTGAGCCTCCCTCCTAGTTCTCTGTAGCTTGTTGGCTGACTCTGGCCTTTCTTGGCATGTAGATGTGTCTTCCGCCCCTGTCATGGCCTCTTCTTCTAACTGCACACCTGTCTCTGTGTCCAAAGATCCCATCTCATGAGAAAGCTGAGTCACATCAGGTCAGAGCCACTGTATGGCTTCACTTTCCCTCCATTAACTCTGTCAAGACCATATTTACTAATGAAGCCACATCCACAGAACTTGGGCACTGGGACTCCAACATGCGTGTTAGACAAGACACAATTCACTCCCTAATTGCTTTGTGACTATGTGTAGTTGGTCTCCAGTGGCCATGAATTTACTTATAACTTTGGGAATCTCAATAATTCAAGGACAATTTACATCAGTTTCTAAGACAACAGTGTTCTTCTCAGAACTGCTGCCCCTTTATTTCTCAGGGGCTGACCTGCCAGCTCCTGGAGTCATGGGGTCTTTGGTCAAGCTCTCCCATGAAAAGCAGGAGGGTTCAAGGCTGTTCTTTTTCAGCACAGTTGGCCTCTGGACACCAGGATGGTGTGACAAGCCAGGGGCTCCATCTGTGGGGCAGTCACAGGTAGGAATGTAGGTGGGGATGCCATGGCACCAGGGTTTCTCCCAGAGGTGGTCTTCATGGAGTGAGGAAGTCTAGAAGCCCTGAGGATTCAATCTCCCCCTGGCATTCAAATATACTGAGAATGTCCACATAAAATGGGAGTTACACAGAGACCCCCAAGACATTGCCCAGTTGAGCTAGAATGAGGAGTAGACCCCTGTGCTTTTTTAAAATTCCTTACTGTTCACCCTCTCTTGGCTTTTCAGGGGCTTGGGGAGGTGGAATAAGTTATCCCAGTTCTAATACCGGTACCCTCCCTGTATTCCAGCTGAAAACTGTCTGCATCCCCATCTGATACCAGCACTGTGAACTGGTCTGGGTGCATCAGGCCAAGATAGAAGCAGTGCAGGGTTCTGAGTTCGAGTTCAATTCCAAAAGTCCTAGTGAATCTTGGCACATCCTCAGCCCCAGTTTCTCAGTGGCTGAGTAGACCTGGTTCCTATCTCCCAAATGAGGGGTGTCTATAAAGAGCCCAAGCAGGGCTCAACATCTTATAGGTTGCTCAGCTCTCTCCAGCCCTTAGTTTCCTCCCTGCTAACTGAAGATAATATAAATAGGTTCAGCCAGCTATACCTGACTCCTGGCGGCAGCCTCCAGGGAGTCCAGTATCTCTGTTTACCACCCAAAGAGTCTGCCTCAGGACTGTAATACCTGAGCTTCCCTATGGCCATTTTTGGCCTGTGAGGAGATGCCCATAGCCTCTAGCCCAGGGATCAGCCATAAAGACCCCTGTACCTCACACAGCACCTCCAACCCCAGCTCCTCATTTCCTTGGTTTTTGGGCTCTGCGACTTCAGGACAGTCGTGGTGGGAGGAAAGACTCTCGCCTGCACACAGAAAGAACCCTCTTCCTCTGCCATTCTTGTCATGGGTGAGACCCAGCCTCAAGCCCGTTCTTGTCTTACTACTGTCTCCCCAGTATCCTGAGCCAGGAAGAGAAGAAGACACAAGGAAGTAGAGGGTGCATGCCGGGTAGTTAAGAACACAAAATGGGTAGCTCAAAATCTGGCTCCGCTAGGGGTGGGGCATCCCAGGCACTGGCGTCCCCTCTTTGGTTGGCTAATATGTAGACGGACCATCAACAAGATCACAAGTTGGTGTACAGACAATAGTTCATGTGCCTTTCCCAACCTATTGCTGC
Source organism: Micromys minutus (assembly GCF_963924665.1). Taxonomy (NCBI): domain Eukaryota; kingdom Metazoa; phylum Chordata; class Mammalia; order Rodentia; family Muridae; genus Micromys; species Micromys minutus. The sequence goes on from NC_137972.1 coordinate 32,368,275, forward strand.
TTCCTTGCCATGGCTACACCAGCCTACAATACACCAGGCCTTTCCCCTCACTCTGCCCCCTGGCATCATGCCAGCACCCTAGCCAGCTGTCCAACCTGAGGACACCATGGAAAGGGGTCACCTGGGTTCTTCCCACCTGCCTTCCCTTCATGTATCTGTGAGACCTGCCTAGAGAGAGGCACAAATACTGGATACGGAGCTCTTTCAGGGGGGTCCTCACTTTACCCCCTCTGCAGCCTGGACACTGCATCCTCCACCCTCTGAACTGCCGAGCGCTGAGCAGATAGCTTGTACATAGGGGCCTTCCAGAGAAAACAGCACACTGGCTTTGGGCTGAAAAGAACGACTTAAGGGAAAAAAAGGGGTTGCTTGGTCCCATAATTCCATAGTTCATCACCGTGGGCAAATCATAGCATCTGGGGGTAGGGCAGTTAGTCCCATTGCATGCAGAGTTGAGCAGCAGCATGCGATACTGACACTCAACTCACATCCTCCTTTCATTCAGTCCAGGGCCTGAACCCATGCAATGGTGCCGCCTCAGGCTTAGGGTGGGTCTTCCCACCCAAAGTAACCCAGTCTCACAGCTCCGTCCCAGACATATGCACAGGGCTGTGCCTAGGCCGCTGTCAAGTTGACAGTATTGAGCATCACAGCTGCACAGTGCCATGCTGAGGCTACTGACTCCCCACCCCACACCTCCTCCTCCATCCCCCAGCCCTGCTCAGCATCACTGGGAGAACTGAAAGCAGGCTTGGTGTTTCTCTGCTGGCCAAGAGTCATCAAGATTACAGGTCGATTAGTGAGAAGGACTCAGGGCTCCTCCATAGTCTCACCCAGTGCTAGAAGCTTCCCAAGTCACTAGTCATTCCTTAATGTCTTCCAGATCAACTGCCAGGGCAGAGACTTCTTTCCAGGGATGGGGATTCTTCACAGTTCAGGCATCCCCAGAGTACCTCTTTCTGGCTGTCGTGACTCCGGCTCTCTGCACCATGGGTTCACTAGAGAATGGACAGCCTTGCTTGGATTCTACATGCCCTCTTCCCTGGGAATAAGCCCCAGGTCACTTGCACCCCATGGAAAATCATCACTCCACCTCACAGCTCTCCAGACAGCCCTCTGCAAAAAGGGACTCAAATGGCATTTCCTGCAGGGACTTGTCTACGAGTCAGTCTAATAGGGCATCTTCTCAAGTGAGATTCCTTCTTCCCAGATGTCCCCAGCTTGTCAAGTCAAGTTGACAAAAACTAACCAGCACACAGGGATTGAACTTAGATGCGCAGACTTGGAAGCAAGCACCCTTCCAGTGGACTGTGAATCCCCAGGAATGCATAGAGTGGCTGAAGAGGTCTGGGTGTTAGCCTCAAAGAGGTCTGACATAGAACCATCTGATCTGCTTTCACCTAGCTATGTGACCCAGTAGAACAAGTCTAGCCTCTCTGAGCACAAGGCCCAGGTCTCACTTGTCTCTGTAACCACAGTCCCCAAGCTACAGCAGGTACTTTGAGCTTGCTGAGGAAAGGGAGCACAAAGTGGCTGTTGTGGGGCTGGGGAAATGGCTCAGCAGGTAAAGGTGCTTGCTGCCAAGCCCAAGGGTTAGAGTTCAGTCCCTCTGTGCCCGGGAGATTTGACCACTTGACTTGACACAGCTGTGGCCATCCGGGAAGAAGGAATCTCAGTTGAGAAAAATGTCTCATCAAACTGACCTGTATGAACGTCTGTGGAGGCATTTTCTTGATTAATGATTGGTGTGGGATGGCCCAGCCCATGGTGGGTGGTGCCACCCCTTGGACAGGTGGTTTTGTGTTGTGTAAGAAAACAAGTTAGGCAAACCACAAAGAACAAGCCAGTAAGCAGCACTCCTCCTTGGCCGCTGGTTCAGTTCCTACCTTCAGGTTGCCTCCTTGAACTCATGCCCTGACTATGAAATGTAAGCTCAAATACACCCTCTCCTTGCCAAGTTGCTTTGGGGGTATTTATCCCAGCAGTAGAAAACAAAGTAGAACACCCTGGAACCCACATTGTGGAAGGAGAGAATTCACTTCTGTACGTTGTCCTCTGACCTCCATGTACACCACACACCTAAATAAATAAATAAATAAATGTAATTTTGGGAAATTAAAAGGTGGTTGGGTGGATTAAATTATGGGATAGTCCCACAAGATGTTTCCAGGGAGCTAAAGGTACTCTGTTGGATCAGTGTGAGAGGAGAACAGGGGACACACAGACACACACACACAGACACACACACACACACACACACACACACACACACACACACACTCACAGAGGCACTGCAGAGCCTCAAATTGCCACTGGGGGCACCATAGCTCACAGTCCCTGGATGGGTAGCCTTCATCCAGAAAGGGTTCGTAGGGTCTCAGCTTCAACCATAATTTTAACTAAGGGTTACGAAGTAGAGGGAAAATGAGAAATAGAGTGGTCAGGGGTGAGTTCCTGATACTCAAATACTTTAAATGGCATTCATGCAGAGCAAGAGGTGACGGCCACCTAGGAACTCACTCATCTAGAAAGGGTCTGATTCCTCAGGATGCTGGAAAGTTGGACAAGACACTCCCTGGGGAACAATGAATGTTTTCTTTTTGTTCTTGATAAACCAGAGTGGCCAGGTGTGTTCTCAGGGAACAAGTAAGGAGTGTCCAGGCCAAGAGATGGACGGTTGCCATGCCCCATTACCTTTTTCCCCCTAAGCCCAGAGAGGCTTCCTGGAGGAGGCATGACCTGGCTTCTTGACCAAGGCCTGCTCATGGGCTGACCCTAGCCTCTTACAGTCACATGGCCATCTATCAGAAGCCTCCTCAGGCAGGGCAGCTGTAGCCCTCCTGGCCAGCCTCCTTCCAGTTCCCAACGCAGCCTTTCACCAGCCAGTTGTACAGGCTGTCCTCAGAAGAAAGGAACTTCCAGGTAGCTGGTCTTCAGCCAGGCTGCTGCTGATAGGATCAGGGAGCTGTGGAGGAAGCCTGGCCATGTCTATTACCCACACTGCTTTTGGCAGAGTCCTCTGTTTTGTCAAAGAATGGGAGAAGCCAGTCCCCAATCTCTGGTGCCCAGCCATGCTCCCCGCCCCTTGCCAGCCTGGCTTCCCCCTCCTTGTTGGTCCCTAGACCAGAAAGAGAAGCAGCTAGGTACCAGAAACACCGCCTGCTTCACCTACCAGGGTCTTCCTCACCGGGTATAGCCAAGGGCCACAGACAACTGGATTGCCGGCACTGACACCCAAGAGGCCAGAGTGGGAGTTTGTATTGGGGGTCTGGAGTTCAGAAGGTACCCCAAGCAGGATTCCCCATCATCTCCTGACCAGGTATGAGAGGCTGGGTTTACGGGTCTTCCAGGACACCAGGGAGCCTAGGTCTCTGGGGAAGGCAAGTAGGCCAGGTGGAAATGCCCGGTGTTGGGGGAGACGACTGGGAAGTTGGAGCCTTGGACCAGAGGGAAGCTGGAGAGATGGGGAAGCTCAATGGATGCAAGAAGGGACCCAGAGGACTGTCCCTGACTTCCCACAGCTAGCCCTCCAGAAGGCTGCTCAAGTATGTAAGAACGGGCAGAGAGCCAGACTGCCTCCCGTGCTGACACCCTTGAACCAGGTCTCTGTGCCTCTGTTTTCTGCCCTGTTAACCCAAGAGAGGGAAGTCCCATAAGTGACATGACCACTGTGAGACTCAGATGATACCACCGCTGTGTTCCCTCCACACTGCCAGCAGGTGTACTCACGTTGCACACATAGCTCCAGCCACGGGGGCAGTAAGTTCCCGGTGGAAGTTGTTTCAGATACCTGGAAGGCTTCCTGTGCCTCAGTGGGTAGCTGCAGAAGAGGCCTAGGGTGCGGTCTCACACCCCAAATCAGACACACCTGAATTTGAATCTTCTAGCTATTATGTCTGAGATTAGTTCCCAGCTGCCAGTACTATCTGTCCCATGTGTGCCGTGGGCACTGGGTACTCATAAGCACCATTGGGCTGGGTGTATGGAGAGCTCCTGCTCCTTGTGTGGTAGCTATTTTTGCCACCACCACCACTGTCACTCTTGTCACTGCTGACCCTTGTAATAGTCATTGGGAAAGGGATACTAGGACAGCCAGAGAGCAGACAGAACACAGCTCTGCACCAGGCTGTTTTCCTTACCACCTCTTGGCCCCTACCCATCTTGTTCCTCCCTGCCTGCCCGTTTCAGATGACTGTTTGTCCTGCTAAAACACTTGGTGCAACCCTTGCAAGAGGTTCAGTGAACCCATATCCCTCATGACCTCCTTGTTTCTGAGCAAATATAACATATCTGACAGTCTAGGGATGTCACGCAGAGGATGATGGCATTCCCCCAGAGACTGGACCTGCAGAACCTAGGTTGGGGTTTCACCTTGTCTCTGTGGTATCCATGACACCCAAGAATCCTGCAGCCCTCTCCCCGGGGGCTCCCAGCCAGTCAAAGTTCCTGAGAAACGGGTGTAGATGGGGGGTAGGTTATCTGCGTACACAGCACACCTGGTATCCCAAAGGAGAGCTGGAACTCCAAATTATACCAACACTCTGGGTTTCTTTCTTAAGGATCTGTAGTTCTGTTTCATAGACAGGTAGGGCCTACCTTAGCAAGCTTGTCTCTGTCTCTCCCACACTGGCTTCTCCTAGTAGATAGGGACACAGAGCAGGCAGAAAAGCCCAGGCAGGAGGGCTGGGTTTGCTTTAAGGAGAGGGGACTGAACACTTCTTTCTATACCTCCAGCAACAAGAGCATGCATGGTCCCTGGGCTTGAAGGTCCCCAGTACCCTGCTATGGACCTTCCGTGCACATCTCAGTTCACTTTGGCCTCAGCTGATCTGGTAGAAGGTGCTATTATGCCCATTTCTCAGATGAGTAAAGCAAAGGAGGCCTGTCTGTTTGCAGCAGGGAGACTATGGGTGTCAAGCTATTGATACAGGATGATGCTGGAGCTGGGTGGAGGCAATAGAGATTGGGGTGAGGAGACACTGGCAAACTGGAGATTATGCAGTCATTGGGCTCTTCAGAGGTGTGACATGAATATATATGTTCAGTGAGTAAGCGCACTAACCTTTAACCAGAACATGGTCACTAACTGTGAAACCAGTATGGGAACCAGCCTGTGTCTGGTAGCCGGCGCTTTCCTTCTGAAACATCTTAATTTAATTTTTAAATTTCCTGTGTAACTGCCAAAGCTCTGAAGAGCCTAAGAAACTGAAGAGACTAAATATAGGACAGTGGAGGGCCCTGGAGCTGCTCAGGGCTGGGCATTAGTAGGAAAAAGAAAGTGATTTAGGGGTGAGGAGTCTCCTGGGTATTAGCATGTGAACACCTGTTTGCTTGTGAGAGGTTTGCCTTGCGACTGTGGAAAGTGGAGGTGGTGGCATCACCTCTATATCATCTTCATGGCATTTGGGCCAAATTTAACATTGTTCGGCAATAAGAACAAAGGTTATGTAGAAATATGCCCTGCAGGGGCTGGTGAGATAGCTCAGTGGTTAAGAGCTCTTTGCTGCTCTTCCAGAGGACCAAGGTTAGGTTCCCAGAACCCACGTGACAGCTGACATCATCCTCTAACTTCAGTTCCAGTGGATCCAATGCCCTCTCCTGGCCTCTACAAGTACAACTCATGTGCAAAGCCCCCACACAGGCACACACACACACACACACACTTTAAATATAAATATATTCTTCCAAAAAGTAAATACACCTGCTTGAATGAGGTATTAGGGCTTCCAGTTTGCATCTTCTGCTGATGTATGTAGCACCTCTTTTCTACAGACAGGGAAACTGAGGCACAGACAGAGGGAGCACTTGCTCAGGACTTCAGGCCGGAAGGCTGGTCCTTGCTGTGGTAGCTGAGGACAGAATGGGGTAGGGGTCTCCTGATCCACAGCTGCTTCCCGTGGTCATCCAGAAACAAATGGCCAAGCACAGCAGTTTCCCTCTGCCTTCGCCTCCTGGGCTCCCTAGGGCAATGGCTTGGAAACCAATCTCTCCCTGGCTCCAGACCCACAAGGCATGTTCTAGTGATATGTGTCACCTTCTATTCCCACTGGGTACCATGTAGTTGCATTCAGGAGCCACTAGGGGTGTCTCTATGTCACCATGTCCAGTGCAGTGTGGCCGGTCAGTTGGATGGGTGGGTAAGAGAGGATGTCAGCTGTTGAGCTGGGGGCACACAGGCACTTCAGGCCACCAAGAGCTCAGTCACAAAATCTAGGGATCCAGGGCCACACCCTGACTCTGCTGCTCTGTTGCTCTGGCCGTGCTACAAGAACAGGTCACTTCAAACCTCTTTGTACCCTTGTTTCCTCGCCTTGGGATGGGGGAGGGGGTACCTGCACCTTCTGTTGTTAAGAATACAGCAAGAGTTGCTGGGTGTATGAGGGAGATGAGTAACACAGCTGAGAAGGGGAGGGTGAGCCTAGGGAGTGCCTGCCCCAGAAAAGGGGACCACTATTCTTTGATGTGACACATATTTGAGAGAGGCAGGCTGCTCACATCCACATCCCAATCCTCCCACTTGCTGACCATGTGACCTCAAGAAGTGAGTTAGTCTATCTGTGCCTCAGTGTTTCTCATCCATGATCCCTATGTGATACCCAGGTGCTCAGTTCACGAGGGACCAGGAACCCCATGATGATCAGGTAGGTGTACAGTGCCTAGTGTTCCACCTGCTTCTTCTAGAATAAGCCCTTGTTGGGGATGAATGTTTGTTGTGAAAATGGGGAGGGACGCCCACAATCAGAAGAAACAGGTCCAGGCTGTGTCATCTCTACACATCCATGTCCAGGTAGATGCTCTGCCTGAAGGAAGGCTGGAGGGAATCCAGGAGAATGGCCATCCATTCCTGTGGCCTCTCCTACCTCCAGCCAGCTTCCAGGATGGACAGCCACGGCGTCCTGGGAGAAGCCAGCACTCTGAATTCCTAGGCACGGTCCTCCAATTTTTCAACATTGGCATTTAATTCAATTTTATTTTAAGCTCCAAGCAAAACAAACAAATGTATTTTAAGCTGTTCTTGCAAATGGGCCATTTATGGTTTCTACTCCAGCCTGGCTCTGCCAATTTGCTTTCTTTCATTTTGTGCTGTGGCAGAGAGAAGAGGGGAAACTGAGGCTCTGAGAGACATGTCTTCACCTCACTGTGTGTGACAGCTCAGTGGAGCCAGTGGGAAATGTCCTCACCCCCTCTGCTCATTCTAGGTCACACAAGCTTCCCCAGTACCAAACCACCCAGTCAAGAAGAAGAGTGTTCAGTGGAATTTTCCCTTGGTTCAGAGTTCTAAGTTCATTGGGATGTCACTTTGCCCAATGGCAGGTACAACAGATATGGGGTGCTGGGTGGAAAGGAGGGACATCTGCCCCCTTTCAGAATCCTATCAAGAGATTTCAGATCCCCAACCCTGGTGTGACAAGTTGGTAACCAGAATTCCAGGGGTCCCTGGATCTCACCATAGACCACAATCAGTGGTGGCCGAGGTGTCCTGGCAGGGATGAACTGTTACATTTGGCAGAGAAGACAGAGGAAGAGCAGAAGTTAGGGAGCCAGTAAACCGACAGGTGGGTCCTAGGCAACCCTCCAGTTATTTTTCCTTTCATTGAAAATGTACCACTTGGTTCCCATTTAACCTGCTGACTTCCGTTTTTTCACCTGTGAAACAGGTACTGAAATAGTTCTTGCCTTGGGGTGAGGACAATAGAACACAACATAGGCAGGGACGAAGATGATGGGACTCACCTTGTGTGGTCCCCGGCCCCCGCCATTGCACTAGCCCTTTTGAGAATCTCCATGCTGCCCTTTCTACTCATTCCTTCAGGTATATTTGTAACCTTCACTTTGAAAGCTTGGGTTCGTCTTCCATTTGGGGAACACCTCTCTTGTGTCAAGTGATGTTTTAGACCTTTCTATACCATGCTTGCACTTGGAGCAAGCCTGGAAAGCCAGTAACAGTATCTTTGCAGATGAAGGGATGGAGGGGCTAGAAAGGATCTGGTAACTTGATCTCTGGTACCAAAGACATGACTCCAATATTGTTCTCTCTGTGGAAGGCTGCTATATTATGCTGTTGAGCTGTGACTTGACCAGTGGGTAGTGTTGGGTTGGGACCTTCTCAGGCTTCTGTTAGAGCTTCGCTGTGCTTTGTAAGCAAGAGCTTCGGAGCTAAAGTCTTCCACAACTTTTTCTTGGACAGTTTCCAGAATGATCTCTCTGAAGCCAGTAAGTGCAGTGCTGGCTTCAAAGCAAAGCACAATGACAACAAGATAGAAGACATCTAGACCTGACAGTCGTGGGGTGACAAGGTATCAGAGAGGACCTGGGGCTGGGAACTTAAGAGATACAGGATAAATTCCATGTCTTTTATGTTTAGTTGTGTGACCTGAGCCACCTGTGTAACCTCTCTGAGGTTGTTGTGATGAGAGAGATGAGCAGTTGAGAAATGGTGCCCGGATGTGCAAGGACGTGTGAGAACAGGTGCAGGCCCCAGACTTGGGCTGTAGACTTGGATGCAGGCAGGCACAAGGTAGAAACCTCATTAGGGATCTCAGGAGCAGCTCAGCTGAGGAATCTAGGAAAAAAGAACGGGGCGGGGGTGGGGGGGCAACAGAAAATCCAGGCCTGAAGCATAAGTGGTTGGGGGCAGGCAAGGCCTCTGAGTCTGGAAGGCCTAGCTCACAGCAGCCATGCAGACTACATCCACTGAGCTGAATTAAGCCTCCTCATTTCCTGTTCTGTCCATCCCCAAGTCCCCCTTAGGTTTCACCCTGAGAGAAGTGTGAAAGAACAGGGGAATCTGCTACCACAGCTCCCGGGTTCAAATCCAGCTAGCCTGTCCTAGCTGGTATCTTGGGCATGACCCCTCCTCTCGGGTCCTCAGTTTTTTTCTTCTATCAATGGGCAGAACAATACTGCTTCCTGTGGAGCTCCTGGGAAAGACAGAATGACAAAGGTTTCTGACACACAAAAGATGACTTTTGTGTCCACATCCAAAAGATGTAGGAGCAAATGCTGAGGTGACACAAAAGCTGGTTTCTTAGAGATGGCACTCCAGTTGACTTTAGCTCTCAGATGACATAGTGTCCGAGATGGAGGTGAACCACCCTGGCACTGAAGTTCACTTTGGGACCCAACTCCTATGACCAAACACTTCCCATTAGGTTCCACTTGCCACACTGTGTCAACCAGCAAGAACAGGAACAAGCTGTCTGCAAACTACAGCTCCGCCCACCTGGACTCTGCCTTGCAGGCTCACACTGGCTAGGGTCTTGGGCAAACCCTCAACCAGTGTCTGGCTAATGTTTACTAACCCAATATGCAGTGTAGAGCTTGCCCTGGAAGATTCCTCCTCCAAACCAGAATCAGAAACTCCCCTCCCCCCCCCCCTTATTAGCTTGATGTCATGGGGAATGTCCTCAGCCATCTACAACGACTTCTAAAGGTTTAGCTGCCATGATGTCACCTAAATGCCACCCTCCAGGCCACAGTGCTGTCTTTCCTGAGGAGGCCACAGACATATGTAACTTGATCCAATGTGACTCCCCCAAAGTTCTCACAAAGGCCAGCCAAGAGCCCATAGCTCCCCCAGCCAGGTCCTCCTGCAGGGGACTTGCTTCCCATGAGTAGCCAGGTTCTTTGACCTACCTTACTTGAAAAAACAGGGGTCCCCCTCTTGAATCCAGCCCACACCCTCCTTTGCCACCCCCTCCTCCCTGGCTCCACCCCCAGGCCTCTCCCTCAGGGCCCCCTAGCTAATTACAGCCTTCTCCAAATCATCACAAGGAAAAGCTAATTAAATCAGGGTCGCCCATCAATTTCCTGACTAAGGACACAGCCCGCAGCCTGACACCTCCTTTCTTCATTCTGGGATGCTGAAAGTGGCTGGCCTGTAGTTTCTTCTGAGGCTGAGGTTAGGATTTAGCTCCCAGGACTCAGCTGAAAGGGACAGAAAGACAGGGCAGTGTTCAAACTGCTCTTTGGTACCAACGTAGATGTGAGCCTGCCATGGACCTGTGGCTCGCTCTGTGTAGTCAGGGAATGTGTGCAAGGAGATGCAGTGGGTGACAAATTCTAAGTAGGACGCCCCCACATCCATAGACCCTGCATTTAGTACCAGCCCTTTTATGCTCAAGCAGAATGTTCTCAGCCAGGACTCCCTCCTCTTAAAGAGGCTGCTGACGGCTAACGTGGAGCAGGTGAGAAGCACGTGAATGAACAAGAGATTGCACCAGGCCTGGCACAGAGCTACACAGAGCAAAACCCTAGGCAATAGTGTGGTGTCCCTTTTGCCATCCTTTGGAGCTGAAAGTAATCAGGGCACAGGTGACTCAAAGTTCTCAAATTAATACTTGAGAAGACATATGGGGTTAGGGGTGATAACCCCATAGCTGCTCTTCCAGAGGACACAGGTTCGGTTCCCAGCACCCACCCTGTAACTAGGTTTCTCATGGCCTCCACAGACACTTGCAATGCATATGGGGCATAGGTGCTGGCAAATACTTGTACAGGTAAAATAAAGCTAAAAGGAGTTTTAAAGAAAAAGAAAAGAAGTAGTTGGTATGAGGGCAAGCAGAGTTTGCCAGTGCTTAAGTGGAACAAGGGACTAAGCCCCCCCGCCCCACCCCCATCATGGCCCCACCCACTGTCATCCATCTACAGAGACTACATAATGCCCTCTCCTGGACCAGTATGTTTTCTTTGTGCCTGCCCAATGTGCCCTGACTATGACTCACACCATGTTCTGCCCTCAGGTATCAGCCACATGTCTGGGAATCTCCTTGAGGGGTCTAAGCTCCAAGAGTTAGACCCTCCCCTTTGAGGATTGTGTTAACAGGGATGTCATTGAGTCACATGAACAAGTGGCTCCTCCTCCAGGAAGCTCATCTGAAAATGGGAGCTTATGTGCCCAGCAGGCTGGGTCCATGAGTAGACACCTATTCCCATCTATTCCCATCCCTGACACTCTATTAGAGACGGCAAGAGATCCTTAAGCCAGGAAAGGAATAAGATAAGTCCACTTGCATGGGGGTATATGCACCAAGTTTCACCCAGGACCCAGGGGAATCAATCGACTCTGCAGTCCGGTGCTGTGTGACCTCTGGCAAGCTATTTAAACCTTTCTGGGCTTCAGTTTTCTCCTTTTCCTGGTGGGTCGTTGTAAGGAACAGATGAACTTACATGGGCCAAGTTCTTAGAACCAGGACTTGTGCACACTTGGTGACCACAAACCTCAACTTTTGCAATTTGACAAGGCTGTCACTTGTCCGTGTCACCCCTATGACATCCCTACTCTACTTCTATTCCCAAAGAGGAGGGTGTCTGTTAACACTTTCAGGAAAGAGTGGATCAGGGCAGGGAGGCATGATGGGAAAAGGTCCTTGACTGGGTGTGATGGTGCACACCTGCGATCCCAGCACTTGGAAAACAGCAGGAGGGGCATGAATTCAGGGTCATCCTGGGCTATACCGAAAGACCCTGTCTGAGAGGGGCAGGCTCCTAAGCAGGGCTGAGCCTCCCTCTGAGGTGTAAGTGGTATGGGGAGGTGCTATAAATATGAGAGGCGAGGGGCTTTCTAACTAGGCCAAGAATGTGTGTTAGTCATTGAGGTCAGGACGCCGGGTGGTGCTTAGTAAGAAAAGCCTTATAAGGGAGCTGCTATCCCTGGGTGCAGAGATAGCCAAGACCTGAAGCTAGGGAGGAAGACTGTGCCGGGTGATCCCATGCTGCTCTCACAACCAGACTCAACACACATACACACACACACACACACACACACACACACACACACACACACAGAAAGAGGGGGGGCAGGCAGCCTTCAGGAGACTCTATTGTCCCTTCTAGCCTCTGAAAAGTCTCTACACAGCCTAAATCAGTTCCAGGAAGCCCACCCTCCAGCCAGGGTCTCAGTCAAGTTTCCCAAGGGACAGCAGCATGCCATTCCATCCGTGTGCTTACGGTAACATGCTAGGGAAGCAAGGCTTACAATAAGATAGTCATCCTTGGGGCTCTGAGGAGGGTGGTCTCTGGGACCCCCAAGGCTGCTGAAACTACAGTGGAAAATGCGGCAAGTGCTGGGAGCCTCACGGAATCTATACACACCCTCCGTACACACTTCAGATGCATTCTATTATGACTTTTAACACCTAAGACATCCATCTGTCACATAAATATTTCTCAACACAGATGCACTTTTTAAGTTATTCCCAATCACGTTTGGTGGGATCTGAGGTGTGGGGATCCAAGGATACACAAGGCCAGCCACACTTAATTTTGATAAAAGAACTGTTTCAAAGACAAATGGTAACTCACACACTGTGATAGTCAGATCTGTCACTATAACAAAATGCTTCATGCAATCACCTTACAAAGTAGCCAAGTTTGGGGCTCATGGTTTTCGAGATTTCAGCTCATGATGGAGTAGCCATTGGCTTTCGGCCTGTGGTGAGATGGCACATCTCAGTGAGAACCTGTGATTGTTAAATAAAACCTTCACTTAACTGCCAGTCAACCAAAGAAAGCAAATAGAGATACATCCCCCACCCAAGGGCAAGCTCTGAAGGACCTCCCATAAGCCCCTACCACCTAAGTCAATGATCCTCAACCGGTGTGTCCCCTCTATGGATCTAGTGACCCTTTCACATTGCTTGTCTAAGATAGCACAGGTATTTTTATTACGATTCAAAACAGTAGCAAAATTCTAGTTATGAAGTAACAGCAAAAATAATTTCACAGTTTGGGGGTCACCACAGCATGAAAAACTGTATTAGAGGCTTGCAGCTTTAGGAAGGTGGAGAACCACTATGCTAAGTGGTCAGCCATCATCTAGTGGCGGTACCCTGGAAACCAGGAATGGAGGTGCATAACCTGCCTCAGGACTAATTACCTGTAGGCTGTAAAGACCTCACTGCTGATGTTTAGAGGTTCTGCTGTGGAGTGGTACCCTCTCTCGGTGCCTTCTGTGAATGCCAGTCCAGCTCCACAGCTTCTTCTGTGCCTCCTTCTGGTCATGCTCTGCCCTCTTCCAGTGTGTACAGTCCCATGATGTCATCACCCACTGCAGGGCCTTGTTTGGTTGGTGGATTTGGTCTTGGTGTTTGATGCTGCCAACCAGCAAAAGAAAGCTGAGGGTAGAACCTGGAGCCCTGGGCATTTTAGCAGTACTCTGTCACTGAGCCCAACCATGACAGTGACCTTTCCCTCAGTCCCCATCCAACTACCACATCACAAAGCAAGCCTTGGAGCCTCTATGTCCTGTCCAGTGGGCTCTACTTGGAGCCAAAAATAGGCTATGAGGAGAGGACACCTTGTCTTTTCTCTGGAGCCAGGTGGCTCGGCATCCCTGCCTATCACATGGGCACCAACCTTTCTTCCCCTGCCGGTCTTGAGGACTCCATGCGTTCGCTCTGCCTGATGCCTTCTGAGCTGTCACCAGCACTCTACAGATAGTACCTCTGAGTGTCAGCTTCCTCAGCACCACTGTCATTACCAGGGTTCAAGGAACATTCGTAGTGTAAGTCCCCAGGGGTGCAGGTCAGGTTTCTCCCTAGCCTCTCTCAACTCCTCCATGGCCATGGTCACAGCCAGGCTGAGGAAAGGCAAGGCTCTGAGGGATATGAAGAAAGAGGTTCTGGCTTCAAGGGAGGAGATGCAATCTTGTCCCCTGTAGCCACCTCAGGTAGGCAGAGTAGGCATGGCCTTTGTCAATTGCTATTTTTAGCAAAGCAGGCAAGGAGCAAGAGAGCCCTGCACTGGAACTGACTGTAAATGACATTTGGGTGCTGGTGATGGTGGCAGCGGCTGTGGCGGCAGCGGTGCTGGTGCTGGTGGTACTGGTGGTGCTGGTAGTAGTGGTGGTGGTGGTGGTGTGTGTATGTGTGTTTTCCCAAAACACACGTTAAATTACCTGTAGACTCCAGCCGTGCCTTTAGAGTCACCCAGCAGTTCTCCAGAGGGCTCTTCATCCCAAGCACAGCTGCGGATCTCTCAAGATCTCTGTGCAGTTCTGCAAGAATGGGACTCCTTGCCCCCATTTTAAATGTTTTTATTACATCCATCCATTGATTGATAGTGGGGGCAACTTTCAGGATTCGGTTTCTTCCTTCCACCATGTGGTTCCCAGGGATTGAACTCAGTTCATTACATTTAGCAGCAAGTGCCTTTACCACTCAGCCATCTCGCTGGCCCCTCCCCTCCATTTTTCAGATGATGAAACAGGAAAAGACAGTGGTCTAGAGCTGAGACCAGTGCACAGAACTCACAAGAACTCATGGTTAGTGCCACCCTGACCACCACCACCACCACCACCACCACCACCACCACCGGAATGTCATTTACAGTCAGTTCCAGTGCAGCACCATCTCCCCGTTACACAGTGCTCTAAGAGGCTGCCCATGGCCAATGCCAGACAGAAAAGATCTGGATTAGAATCCATTCCAGGGCCAGAGGGTTTGTGAACCATAGGAAAGGGAGCAAAGCATGGAAAGACCAAGGTGATGGGTGTTTCATGTGGTGGGGACACTTGGGAATTTAAATAAGGGACCCTCAGTGCTCCAGAAGCAAGAGGAAAGGCCTTCACTGGCTAACTTAAGGCAGTCCCTCACTCGTGCCAACTAGAACCCTTGGCTAGAGTGTCAACCATCAGGAAGCAAAGTGGAAGGTCCCCCAGCTGCCATCGGAGCCCAAGGCTGGAGCAAATGGATGGGACGAGTCGAGAATATGGAGGTCAAGCCCAGCTGCCACACACCGCTAGTACCTGTGCTTGGGCAGCTCTGGGTGTCATCTTCGTGGGCTTTGCTCCAACCTGAACAGGGTCTACGCTGCCCATGAAGTCACAGGAGGTACTATTAGCTCTTGGGAGTTGTACAAGCGACTCTGGGGTCCCACTGGGCAAGACTGCCTCCAAATAAAGCCACACAGGATGGGACTTGTGTGTCCCAGATAAGGTTATACATGTCACATCTGACAGGGACAATATTCTAGACCTAGTTTCGGTTCATCCCCAGGATAGACTCTAAGATGGGTGTTACAGTCGCACAACTGATAAAAATGGGGCTCAGAAAGGTGGGGTGACCTACCCAGGGCTGAGCTGAGCTCTGCACAGGCCCATGAGGTTTCTCTAGGTTAGACCTGTTTGACCTCCAGCCAGCACTGTTCTGGGATTAGGTTGGGCCTAGCTGCTCCGTATGGGCTGACATATGGGTTCTTCTGTTGGATGGCAGCTGAGTGCTCTTGTCAAGCCATGGAAGAGATAGTTTCCAGCCCCAGGTATAGGCTCTAGGATGCTTGAGGTGCCACAGGAGAGGGAAGAGAGAACTTCTACCTACTCCAGGACAGAGGCACCCTCAGCACCTCCCATGGAATTCCAGACTCCCTTCTTTCCTTCCAGAAGACAGTGCCCAAACCATTAGGCATACAGTAGGTACTTAATTAATGCTGAAACACAAAGTCAGTGTTAACTTCAGATTAGACCTCATTTGGTTTGAAATCAAAGACCAGCTGCCACATGGATCGAAGATGTTACTTTGGCAGAGTGGAGATGAAGACTTGAGCTGGATTTTTTTGAGTACCTATTATATACTATATGTATACACATGGTGCTTACTCATGCCTCTTGACTGTTGGCCCAGTGGGCTCCTGCTCTGCCTCCCGGCTGCCTGCTGACAGTGGCCGGCACTCAAACAGGCTTTACTTCACTGGTGCAGATCTTGGAGAGCAATGGCTAGTAATGATGAGCTTAGGGCAAGGTGGCCTCACAGGATGCTCGGGTTTCCTCCTGAGGTAGACCCTACACCCCCATCCTTCACTTTGGTGCATGACTCAAGGGAAGCAGTCCTGCGTGGCCTCAGATTCCCAGACTGTAAGAGGGAAAGACTGGGTCAAGACTGGGGGACAGAACAGCGTTCATGTGAACCCGTTCAAGACAGCTCTCACAAGGAATTCCCAGGCGCCACTGGTTTCTTTAAGCCATCTGTACCAGTGAGGCTCCAGCTCAGCTCTTGTGGGCAGCCAGTTCAGAAGACCCAGCTCTGATCCTCCCCCTGCATCTTTGGTCCTCCCCACTCCCCACTGGCAGGCCACTTGCAGAAATTCTAACAGGAGCCAAGCCTGCCCTTTTAGACCTAGAGCAGGGAGATGGGCGTGGGACTCTTCACCCAGTCCACACATCCCAACTCTCCTGGGCAGACTTGAACTAACATCCTGATCTCCACGAGCCTCTCTATATGACGATCTGTATAATGGAGTGTTCCTCACACTTCCTTAAAGGGCCCAGGGAGACTTTTACTGCGTTCTCGTGTGAGAAGGTCTTAGGAGAACCTGGGTGATGTGATGCTTCTAACCAGGTCATCTCTCAGTCACACTAAGCAACTGTCCTAGCTTCCCTGAGGCTGGTATCAGCAGGGCCACCGTGGGAGCCAGTCTGAACTCTGTTGGGGGACATTGTACCCCTCAACTCAATTGCCACATATCCATGCCTCCTATAGTCTTCCCACCTCCATACTCTGGGCATGGCCATTAGTGTCTCTAATGTTGTCCACAGGCCCCTTAGGCTCACTGAGAAGCTAGCAGGGTTGGCTACTGGACTTTAAGTGGCTGCTGAAGAAACAGTAGGCTATCCAAGGCAGCACAGACCCCAGCCTCATTATTCTTTGGTAGCCTCTCTCTGGTAATCCCAGGATAAGGATAGGATTCTGTAGAGCAGTCACAAGACTGCCCCATACCATTGCTCTGCCCTTCAAGTGCTTTAACCGTCCTTCCCATGCCTCAGAGTTGCATGGTGCTTTCCAGCCACAGGACCTTTGCACAGGCTGCTCCTGTTGCCCAGAACATCCAGCCCCCTGCTCAGCCTCCAGATCCTGCTTAGTCACAGCCTGGCAGGGAAGCCACCGAGTCCTTCTGCCCTCCCCCAGAGGTCAGATGCCCTGTCTATGTCCAGTCTCACTCTCCTGTGAGTACAGCCCGGTGCTCTCCGACCTGTGCTCTCCACACCAAAGGATTTCCCAGCAGCTGGGAAGCAGATATGGTAGATACTGAGTCTGTCAGCACATGGAGTGGTGGCAACTCTGTGGAACTCTACTGGTCATTTGGAAAGGCAGTTGAGACCAGAGAGGTAGAGGGCTTGTCCAGAGCCACACAGTCAGTCCTCTGGAAGCTCTGGGCAAGGTCAGCTCCAGCTCTGTTCTTTTAGTGCCCATTTGGGCTCCCTGGTTATCCAAGGGTACCATGAAGATCTTAAGGACAAAGGGACCCCTGAAAGTCCACAGAAGGTCTGAACAGTAGGGAAGGACTGCCCCTTGGGGACAGCCCCAGAAATCTGTGCAAGAGTGAGCCACCCAGCTATAGGATGGGAGCCCAGAAGGGTTTAATTTCTGGTTCTGGTTCCATCTATAGAATCCTGGGCTTGGGCCCCCACACTCCCCCCTACTTTTCCAGCAGTTAAATGACTCAGAATGGAGATAAACTGAGGCTGCTGCGGCTGCTGCTGGTAGTGTGTGCACATAGGTATGTTCGAAAAAGTATGTCTGGAAGACAGCATGTCAGCACTCAGGAAAGCACCAGAGAGAGGTTACCACATAACCACCATTTGACACAGACACCCCTCCACCCTCATTTCTTACCCATGGGTCCCCAACACTCAGCAGCCAGTTCCACCCATTTTGCCTGTCTGCCTCAGGTAACCCCAGTCCCTTCCAGGTCTCATACATAGGTGAGGAGAGCACAGAGACCCCAGACAAGAAAGACTGTGCCACGCAGATGTGTGCCTCTGGGTAAGCCACACACCCTCTCTGGGCTTGTTCCTCACCTCTAGGTTGATAATACCAAATGCTCCTACCACGGTGATGAGCAATAAATGACAACTCATGTGTCCCAGTCCCACAGGGAGGGGCCTGACACATGACCAGTTCCCTCCCTCCTTCTCCTGCCATCCCAGGGCTCATCACCCCCATCCTGTCTGTTCCCACCTTCCCACTCACTACCTTCAGGAAGCAAACCCTTCTGGAGAACTGAAGTCTGGTGGACCTCACTTGAGTAACCACACAGAGGTCTGGCACAGAGCCTTTCAGTTGGTGAGAACTGATGTCTTCATTGAAATGACTATAATCTGTGGCTGATGCGACTTTTAAGAACAAGAGCTCAAACTTCCTGTCCCTATTAAGGCATCTCTAAACAGGGGCCCTTGAGTGTCTTAGGGGTTTCCCTCTATCCTTTCCAAACTTGGCACCCAGAGGAAACCCCATTCATTGGCAAGTTCCTACACTAGAAGCCCCAGTCCAAAGAACATTTCCAGAGCCACTAAGAAAGG
The DNA here is from genome assembly GCF_963924665.1 of Micromys minutus. Classification (NCBI taxonomy): domain Eukaryota; kingdom Metazoa; phylum Chordata; class Mammalia; order Rodentia; family Muridae; genus Micromys; species Micromys minutus. Next base: position 32,386,570 of record NC_137972.1, read on the forward strand.
TAAACATCGGTCAGACCTGTTCCAGGGATTGCATTTTTACTCAACAAACTCGCACTCACTAACTCAATCAATATCTGTTGAGGCTTTGTGTCCATTGCCAGGAATGCTATGGGCAAATGAGACTCCGGTTCCCGTCCCCAGAAGTACATTTAGCATGATGAACACATGTACAAGGGAAGACCAGAATGGAGAGGGAAATTCAGTGAGTACTCTTGCAGGAGGGGCTGCTGGAGAGGGCTCTTGAAGGATGAGTAGGAGTTCTCCAGGTAGAGGATGAGAAGGATGTTTGGGGAGTAAAGAGGCTGGGTGTAGAGCCACAGGGTAGGGGAAGTGTTACAGCAGGGGTGCAGGGGTGGGTGGGCAGACAGAAAATGAGACCAGAAACCAAAAACATCAAGGTCATAGGGCAAGGTGAGTGGCTGGGAAGTGACTGTGTACAGTGACAAGGGGGTGCCTTCCTGGCCTGAGATGCTTCAGCCATGTGGTCCTTGGGGCCACCATCCCAGCTCTGCCGTCCTCACTCCTGTGTGACCTCCTTGGCTCCATTGCTTTGTGAGCTCAAAGCCCAGTAAGTGTCAGCTCCCCACCCCTCAGAAGCCAGGAAATCAAAAGGCACACGTCTGCCCACTGGCTTGGGAGGCAGAGCTGGCAACTTCTGCCCTATGACCTGAGGAAAGCCTACCTCCTTTCCTACCTCCTGGTGAGGTCCCCAGGCTGGGTTCACCTGGGCTGTGCTGTTTTGGGTCCTAGTGTTCCCAGTCTCTGTGGCTTTGTCTCATTACTCCAGCTCACTCTTCCTTGGTTTTCTTATCTGTAAAATGGGCCATCTGCAAACCCACCTCCCAGGGTTTCACAGTGAGGGTGTTGTGCCTAAGGCGCTGGTGACTAGGTTGTCAATGACTGTGCATGGCAGTCACTGGAGATTACCAGCGGCAAGACCCACACCCTTCCGTGGAGGTATCTAAAAGCAAAAGCCAGGAACTCGGGGCTTGGGTAGGATCCCAGCTTCTCCCCTACAGAGGTATCAAAATGTGCTCTACCAGGGAAAGTGGAGGCAAGAGACCCAGTATCTCATATTTCCGTGGAATGTTTCTTAGGGACCTCCACGTTCTGTGTTCAGTCTGTTACTAACACCTACCATTCTCCTGTGACTGACACCACTGCCCAGTAGCTATTCCCTACTGTGAAGCTGAGCCATCTGAGAACTAAAGAGGTTGAGTTGCTTGCCTCAAATCACCCTTGAAGGTAAAGTAAGCTAGTTTTAAAATTCAGGTCTGGAGGGCAGGAAGGCCAGCTCCACTGACTGCAGGACTTTTGATAAAGTGGTGAGAGAAGGGTAGGTAGAGGCCCTGGTGTGGCTGAGAAGATCTTGGAAGAACCAGGTCTCATGAACTCTTGCATATTATACATTCTGATCCACTCAGAGGCATCAGCAGCAGAGTCCCTGGCTCTTGCCTCAGATTAGAGGGTAAGGCCTGGGATTCCAGTAGGACATGTGTGAGTTCTGACTTGACTCTACCTTCTGCCTCTACTTCTTACTGGGTCCTCAGATCCCCAGGACTCCATGTTCTCCTCTGTAAAATGGAGCCACTTTTAGTTGCAGAGTTCAGAAACAGGCACAGAAGAGGCCTTGGGAAGGAACTTCTCCCCTAGGATACAGATGGTCTTAGTGACAGTGACCGTGTTACCAGACTGGCTCTAAGATTCCTGCTTAGGGGCTTCAAGGGTACTTCCTATCTCTTCATGGAAAGCCAGTGATCCAGGGAGGAGCCCACTGACTTGTGACTCCAGCACACTGATCCTGGCAAAGTGGCTCTCCCCCATTCATCCCTTGCCCTTGTCCTAGATTCCCAGCATAACTAACCAACCCCTGGAGTCACCAGCTGCTCTCCTGTCCTTCCTACTTCTCACCCCTGCCCTGTCCCTGACCCTCAGACCTGGCTGCATGAAAAACTGCTGGGGACGCTGTCAGCTGGTCACCTAGCTATGTGCCCTATTCCCTGTGAGCGGTCCTCATGTCAAGTCCAACCTCCCCAGGGTTGCAACATAGATGCTTTGTTTGTCTGATTGCTCAATGCTCCGGCCTGCCCAGACCCCAGCCCCTAACATACCCTGGAAGGGCAACACAGTGACCTAGAAACAGTCATGGCCAAGAGAGGCGGCCTATGGTCCAGGGCAGGGGCAGATGGGTATCTGTGGCTGCCTCCTACCCTCAAGAACATGGGTAAGCAAGGCATTTGTAGCTTTTTCTTCAGAGCCTTAGCCTGCACCATTGTACTATAGAAAGTCCAGTTCCCAAGGGTCTTGCTGAGTCTGGTGCTTGGTCTGCATAGCATGATATGGTCAAAGATGAGACTTATTACTGGCACAGAAGAGGTCTTGGGAAGAAACCTCTTCCCTAGGATACAGATGCTCTTGGTGACAGTGGCCAAGTTATCACAGTGGCCCTGAGATCCCTTCCTAGGGGCCTCAAGGGTACCTCTGAGACCGAGGTATGAACTGGGTATGTGGAATTAAGTAGGATTGTCTGACAAAGAAACAGCCGAGCATGGATCTGCAGGATGAGCAGAAACTCATAGGCCTAGAAGCCACCGGGATGTAGATTCAGAGATGAAAGGACACAGAGCCTGGTTTGCCGCGGAGATAGCTATTTAGGTCCATTTCTGTTAGATGCTGGTCTTGGACTCCAAGAAGCAAAATCTGTGGCTGATTGAGAGTGGGAAGTCTTGGTGTCTGTGAATGAAGCCAGCATGTCTCCAGGGAGGTCACTGGGAAGTCCAGGCTCAGTCCTTCGAGGTAGATAAGAACTAGAGGACCTCCAGGGCATCCCCCTATCTGTAGGCAGCCTGGGCTTGGGACTAACAACCTCAGTAGCAGGGGCAGTTTATCCAGGTGGCTGTGTAGCTTACCCCTGGCAGCCACAACCAGCTTTCTGCTCTAAGTGTTCACAGTAGCCCCTCGGGGCAAGATGCTGTGCTTTCCGGGGCTGTTGGGGGCTCTGTATCTGACTGGGAAAGGGTATAACTGTAGAAGTGGGCAGTGCTCAGCCGGTCCCCCAACCCCTGCCAGGGTTCTCTGTTCACTAGGGAAAATGGCTTGCCCCAGAGGCAGGGAGGCACGGTGGCAGAATCCCTGCACATACAGCGGGCTGGAGAGTCATCTCACCTGATGCCCTCTGGGCCTGCCTCCCTGAGCCACTGCACCTTAACGGCTTCTCTATAGCCTCCCAGCTTGGCCCTTGGTCCTGGGGGAGGGATACACAGGGACAATGCTGACTTGGAAGTCTTACCAAGCTGTGACCAGAATACCCCCAGGAGGGGTGGTACTCCCATCTTACAGCTTCAAGAGGAAGCAGAGATGAGGCTGTTTTGAGGGGACCCAGCCCTGGTGTATTGGCATGAAGCGAGATTCCCTTAGGAAGGTGTTACATAGGCAACCATCAGGGCTGGACATCCCTAGAGTCTTGGCACCCCACCCCTGTACACACACACACACACACACACACAGAGAGAGAGAGAGAGAGAGAGAGAGAGAGAGAGAGAGAGAGAGAGAGAGAAGAGAGAGAACCTCTGCTTGGCTAGGGTAGATAGGACCCTCTAAGCAGTCTGGGGTGGGGGAGAATAGTGATGGGGATGGTGGTGTGGCCCTGCTCAAGGGCCCTCCCTGCCTTGGGCTCTGCTCTGGCTCTCTCCCTCCTCGGCCCCTCTGCGTGGCGGGTTCTGATTTTGGTGCAGTGCAGACTTTCAGCTTAACGAGACAAATTGATATTCCGTGCCAGGCAGAGATGGAGCAGCAACAGGACTCTCAGAGAGGCGGGTGGCTCCTAGGTGGGCAGAGGTAGGAGTGGGAAAGGAAGCAGCCTTTGTCTGGAACTGGCTCTAAGGGCTCTCTCACCTTGCCTTGGCCCTCCTGCACCCACTCAGGCTGACAGGTGTGCGACCACGCTGGCCTTGAAGGTCCTTCTACAGGCTGTGCACACTTCCGAGCAGGATGCCACTCCTGAGGTGTGGGAAGGCATGGCCACGGAGGCACCTCAGCCAGTGGAGGAGGTGAAAACACCTCATTCATTGAGACCCCCCTCACCTGGCTACTCTGGCCCACCTGTGTGGAATTAAAGAGTCCACAGGTCTCCCCAGGTCTTCCCGGGAGATGAGGGAACAGCTGGATGGGGGAGCCCATTCCCTCGGACCCCGAAATGGAATCACAGACGTAATTAGCAGTCAGCCCCAACTCATTACAGATACCCAAGCAGACACTGGGAATGCTCTGACTGAGAAATGGTCTCTTCAAGGGTTCTCCTGACTAGGCCCATCCCCACCCCTGGGACGGGGGGGGGGAGGGGGGCACACCCAGGCAGCTTGTGGGGCTGCAGAGGGGTGTAGATAGTAACATCCAGCCGCTGGCTAGGGAGTCTGCTCCACAGATCTTGTCACCATAGGAGCATTTGGGTGTTCTCCGTTGTGCAGTCTTGCTCCCAGGTAGAGAGCCCTCCTGTCTGCATCCAGGGAGCCTGGAACCCCAACCTATCTAACAAAGTAGGAAGTGACTTAGGGAAAGCACATAAAAGCAATGCCTCCTCTTTTGCTCTCACCGCCCCCTTGCTCGTCCAGGGCTGGGATCTGACCCTCCCCTTCGTGTGCCCTTGACACAGCCTCCTGCGCGAGGGGAACGGGCCTCTCCCTAGGGCTCTGCGGGCGGCCGCGGATGCGTCCCGTGGGAGCGATGCCCAGAGCCGTGCTCCCAGGCGCGGGATGGTTCGGTCCGTGCTCGCGCCCCTCCCCCGGCGGCCGCGCCCCCCCAGCCTCAGGCGCGATGGTACAGTCTGCGCAGGGACCGGGCGCGCGGGCTGGGCTCAGCGCGGCGCCAGCTGCCGCACCGCGATTACGGGCTGCCCGCCTGGAACCCGAACCGATCGCTGGCGATTGCCTTAGCCAAGTAAGTAACCGGCATCTCTCCCTTCATCCAAGCATGAGAAAATAAAAAATAAAAAGCGCCCGGCCACGCTCTCCCCTTCCTCCCTCACCTATTTTGATTTGATTTGATTGCATTTGCCTTTTTTTCCCCCCCAGTGCTGATGGTGGCGGCGGGAGGAGGGGGGTGGTAGGAGCTTGGCTTGTTTATCTGGAGGCAGCTGGGGATGCTTGGGAGCCCGGGCTGAGGGACAGTCCAGGTTGAGGGGCTGTGGTGGGGGCTGGGGACCGAAGCAAAGAGCCCCGCAGGAGGAGATGCAGGGTCTCAGGTGGATGCTGGTGGCCTCCAGACTGCACATGCCCCCAGGATGTTATGCAAGGGCTAGTGGTGGCAGCCGGTCAGCAGGGACACCAGTCTCCTCTCAAGCCTGGTCCCTGGGAGACACAGAGTCCTGGAAGGTGTCCCAGGAAAGAGGCAAGGGGGAGGCCCCTATGAAGGGTCTCTTTGATGGTGGGTGAGCCAGGCAGGTGGTGGCAGGGATGTGTCCCAAGTCCCCTCCGTGGCAGGCAGGGGCAGGAGTGGGTGGCCAAGCCATTTTGCAGCAGTCATGCTAGACGGATGGTGGAGTTGGCACTTTAAGCCCGGAAGCCCAGCTCCTCATCAGCCTGCTAGCCTAGGTGGTCCCTCTGAGTACTGAGACACCTAGGACTCCTCCCTGCCTCCCTGAAGGATCTAAACCTCCCTCCTATGGTCGGCAAGTGCTGGCAGCCAGCACCTTTAAGCCAAGTAGCTGACCTCTGCTCCACATACTGAGTGGGGAGGGGACCCTGCAGCTGGCCGACCCCCATCAAGGGAGGTCTCCTCAAAGGCTGAGCCTGGCTCGACCTTCAGAAGGGTAAGTGAGTAGGCCAGTCACCAGCAGAGCAGAGAGTAGAGGGTCTCATTGTGAAGCTGAGCCTTAGCAGTTTAGAAGGGGCTCCCCTCCACTGGGCATGGCTCTCCACATCGCTAGGAGGAGGCAGAGCTGACGTTTGGGGCATTTCCCAGAGCGGCAGTTGCCATCCGGAGAAATTCTCTTTTGACGTGTGCAGTAGGAGGGGGCTTGGAGCGCAGGCCTTTGAGCTTGGGGCTTCTGCCTGGTAACTTCCTTGAAGGAGCAGTGGCAAGGAGGGGCTGCGGTCTGGGGAGGAGGACTAAGAGAGTATACTAATGGCCTCCCATTTACCCACCTTCACAACCTCGTCCATTCACGCGGGTGCATGCCTGTGCAGAGATTCGCTCCAGCGTACACATGGCCCAATATAGAACCCACAAGTAGTGCATCATACATGTTCAGATCATACATGTAAACACACAATGCCTATACCAACAGATGCACTCTGGCTCCTGTGCACACACAGCACACATCCCTGGCTTCTTAAAGCCCCATTCTAAACGCAGTATGCACACCACAGTGAGTGTAGCCTGCCCCCACATGCATGCAGCCCTCACACACACACACACACACACACACACACACACACACACACACACGGGGGACCTGCAGCAGCTGCCATGGTGTGCTGTATACCTATATGAGGGCTCCCCAAAGAGTGCAGGTGACAGGTGCGCAGCACCCAGATGCCTGTCCACACAGGATTCTGGAATGTGCCCACAGGTGATGCCAGAGACAGTAGGCATAGCTGCTGCACCTCTGCAGACACTGTGTTGCCCTCTCAGCTTCAAGAAGCAAAGATGCCCCTAGGAGCTCTGGAGAGAGGCCCCTGGGGGAACTGACTGCCAGGCCAGAAGGACACTGGATCCTGAGTGGCCACCTCCGCTTCCTGAAGGCCTGAGGGGCGGGTCAGCCCATGTTCCAGGAGAGCTGTGATTGGACTGAACAAGGCCGTCTGTGGTGATTGATGGTCTGCAGAGAAGGCTGCCTGGAGTAGGAAAGGAGACAGAGGAGGGGTAGGTGCAGTGGCTGCCCATTGGTCAGACCACCAGCAGCCTGGAAAGCCCACTAGCCCTTCCCGGAACAAGGAAGCCAACCTACTGCCATGTGGCATCTGAGAGCCAGAATTCCTTCAGTAGCCTCCAAGTTCTCTCCAGCAGAGACAGAAAAGCCACCTATGATTTAGTGTGCAGAGCCTGAGACATCCACCCCTCCACCACCTGCCCTCCACTCCCATCACCCAGCCTTAGTGGGAATGCTGGTAAATGTCACACCCACTAGCATCTGCAGAGAGAGAGCTCTTTGCCCTGTACACACTACTTTTGTGCAATTATCCTAGTGTCCCCAGGTCTCAGGTGAGCCACCACCCAAGGTCACACAGCTGGAACTGCAGGCAAACCTCCCTGTGAGCCATCTAGCCCCTCTGGTATGAAGTCAGACCCAAGACAGAAACCTGAGAGGTGATAGGTACACTGTCCCCAAAAGGGGTGGCTTTCTGTCTCTGGGCTCTGGGTCAAGAGCATTGGGAGGCCCTGCTGGGCTCTTTCAGATCCCACAAAAGAAGCAGCAGTGGCCGATGTGGACCCTGAGCATCCCAGTGTGTTACCTCCAGAGTGAAAGGGAGAGCTCCCAAACTCCACTCCTGGCCACCTGTGTGACCTTGGATGCACACTGCAGCGTCTCTAAGCCTCCTCACCTGTGGTCAGGTTTCCTGTCCCACCTTATCCCGCCGCTGTCTGAGAGCTGGAACAGCGTCGTAAAGACACAGCATCAGGACCGGCAGGCAGGATAAGTGCCAAGTCCAAGGTCAGAGGAAGAGAAAGAGAGAGGAGGGGCTTGAAGGGTCTCCTGTCTTGATGGCCAGTGGTCACAGGGTGGGGGTTGCTGGGGAGTTCCTTGTCTGGCCCCTTTCTTAATGCTTCAGGAGATCTGGGCTACTGTTCCAGATGTTTCGCAGTCTCACCCTTCCCCTGTACCACAGGAGCTCAGGGGAACTGGGCGAGGGCTAGGTGGGCTTGGTTGTCACGTTGGAAACAGGTCTTGGGGAAATGGCCCCTATCTTAAATCTTGTCTCTCTATAGCCAAGAGGATTAGAGCAAACTATAGAGAAAAAAAAAATTAACTACTGTGTTGCCAACCTATAGAATATATAGGGTCAAGGTTGGGGACCCAAAAATGTAGAAAAAGGCTCCCCCTCGGCTTTGTTCTCGGCTCCCAGTATTACTAGTACCCAGCTGAGTGTCACACACACACATGTCGCAGGGTGAGGGGGGCGATCAGGTTCTCCCACCTTTACCTAGAATGCCGAGTTTGGCATGGGAGGCAGGCGCCCCTCAGCCTAGAATCTGGATATCTGGCCCACGCTGCTCTTCCTCCAAACCAGAACCTTGCACCTGCAGAGGCCCATTTCTTCTTCCTAGTGGGAGTCTCAGATGAAGAAGTAGTTAGGGAGAAAGGCCCCTGGGCAGGAACAGCTAAGAGTCTGCTATGACACTCACAGAGAGATGATAGCTGTCAGGCAAGTCAGCAAGGCGCCGCCACCAGGTTGCAGGCAGGAGGAGAGAGCCTCGGGTCCCTAACTGACAACAGAAGAATAGCAGGACCCACTTTTGAGGCTAACATGAAAGAGACTAAAGGGATGCAAGGAGCTGGGTGGGAGCGCGGTTCTGCCAAGGCACCATGAGAATGGATGACTCGAAATTATAGAGTGTGGCTGGGAGGACCTACCGACCACAGCAGACACCACTACTCTGGCTGGGCTAGCAATTTTATGTCAATAAGAGTTATGCAAACCTGTATGCTGCCCAGGACTGCTGTCTGATCATAGTAAGAATGGATCACCCTGTGTGCAGTAAGCTGAGGACCGGCCCTGGCAAGAGTGCTAAGGCCACCCTCGGTGCCCAATAAGGAGCCCTGTGTTGGATGCTTGCAGAGTTATAAGGCCTTAAAAGTATCACTCATGAGCTGGGACCCTCTACAGGACTAGAGAACTGCAGACATGGCCAAGGACCATGGTAGTAGGAGTGAGATGTCAGGGCACAGACAGGACAGATGAACGAAGTCTTGCTGTGCAAGTCAGATGGGCTGGGATCCCTGAGCCACTGCTCCTGCATGACAGTGGGCTTTGGTGAGTGCCTTCCATTAGGCTGGTGTCTGGTGGTCTCAAGCTGATTTCTTGTGAGAGGCCACCGGAGTGCAGGGCTGAAGTATGTCAAGTGATCTGCAGGATTGATGGTGGAGGCCACAGTTTCTGTCACAGCTGTGGCTTTTTCTCAGCTGCCGACACAGGTTCCTACAAGCTGCGTGGATTCAGCAACAGAAACATTTTACTCATGGCCGACAGGGCAGCAGTCTGGTGTGGGGTTTGCCCACTTGGTACCTCCGGAGGGGTCCTTGGAGAACCTGTCCCCATTTATCCCCTAGCTACTGGGAGTAGTTCTAGTCCCTGGTGTCCCTTGGCTTGGAGCATGGAGCTGGTCCCTGCCTGTCTTCAGGCCCTTTCTGCTCTATGCCCCCTGTAAACATGCTTGCCCTGCCCTGGGCTTGGGGCCAAGAATGATAGCAATCACTATGTAGAGACCCCTGAGGGTCTTGGGCCTGGGTATTTATTGAATGTTCAGGGCTACTAAGAACTGGCTTCTCCATCATTTGAACTCACTTTACAGCTAAAGGAAGCAAGGTGCAGGGAGGGTAAGATGGTCTCCAAGTTACACAGCAAATGAGAGAACTCAGATTTGAACACACATTTCTCCATATTTCCATATGCTGGGGGCCATAGCTAGGATTCCAAAGGACAATGGCTTCTGGGCCCCAGAGATGGGTGCTGCTTAAGGAGGAGGGGCTACCTTAGCTGGGGGACATGAGCTTGTGACAGTGGGTTGAGAGCCACAGTCTCTTCCTAAGAAACCCCACCTGCCCCTACGTCCTCATCCTTGGGATCATAGTCACATACTAACACACTGATTGTCCCCTTGTGAGTAGCTGCGCTGTGTCCTCGGTGTTTGGTAAATGTTTCTTCCATTTGCTCCGTGGGAGGGGATTGCTTCTTGCAAATCGCATCTTAAGGACTTGGCTCTGCTCTTCTGCTGCCTGTAGTGACACTAGTGGTTTACCCTCCATTTGCACCTCCATAAAGTAGGCACGACACTAGTGCTCACCTTTTTGGTGGTGGGGGTGGCAGGGAGGGGCGAGGGGACTCAAGTCAAATGCTCACCCTAGCACAGTCCAGGTGGAGCCTTAATGCTAATGCATTCCTTGGATGTCAGAGTCTGTCACTGTTTCCTTGTTGCAGTTGGCCCTCTAGGGACATGGGTTGCTCCATCTATGAATGCACAGCAGCAGCCTAAGATACCCAATGGGTTTAGAAGACAGCTTTGTCTAATGCTTGCCATGCAAGCATAAGGACCTGAGTTCATATCCCCAGCGTCCCCGTGAAACTGGATGTGGTTGCTTGCAACTGTACCCTTAGCACCGGGAAAGCAGAGACAAGCAAACCTTAGGGACTTGCAGTCTGGCCAGTCTCATGGCAGATTAGTGACTCCAGGTTCAGCGAGAAACCCTGTCTCAAAGAACAAAGTAAAGGATAGTCGTGAAAAACTCCCAATGTTGACACCCAGCTTTCATACGCACGTGCACATGCACACACTCACCTGCACACCCGAGACACACACGTGCACACACACCCACATGTTATATGCACACTCACAAAATATTCAAGGGAAGTTTTGCATCTTTACTGAACATCTTGGGCAGTTTTCTTATCTTTCCCCCAAATAATACAGCATAAGACCTGACCGTGTAGGGCTGGATATTTTTACCAGTCACCTGGAGATATGGGAGGATAAAAATCAAACAGGGTGACACACACTTGTCATCCCAGAATTGAGGAGGTGGGGAGTAAAAGGATTGGGGGTTTAAGGTTGTCATTGGCTGCATAGCCTGAGATACATGCGACCCTGTCTCAACTACAACCAAAAACAGTCTCTTCGAGAACACTTGTAAATTATACGCAGATAAGGTGGTGCCTCAGGAAGACCAGAGCATCTGGGGATTGTGGGTTTTCAGGGGTTCCTGATGCCCAGTCCTGAAAGTTTTCAAGGCTGCACACTTCCTCCCCGGTTGTGTGAGCATGTGGTATGGTTCTGCATGGGAAGCACTCTGCGGACTTTCCATAGCATCAGAGCCTTGAATAGAAACCCCAGCCCAGTATTGACTGCTGTGTGACCTTGGACCAGGAACTTGGCTTCTCTGAGCTCAGCATTCTGATCTCTGAAAAGTGGGATTGACTTCAGATATTGTTGCAGAATGTGTCTAAATAGGGTCCTGCTTATGCCTGGGTATGCTGAAGGTGACCGCAGAAGGACAACCCTAGCCCAAGGAGGGAACTCCTAGGTTTAGAAAGATCCTGCCACTCGGTCTTTCAATGGTGTGACAGAACCTGTAGGAAAAGCCACAAGTGAATGGCCCCATTCTGGGTCTAAGCAGCACAAATCTCTGAAGGAGGAAGAAGGTGTCCCCCGTGCCACCTTAGAAGGTGGGGTTTACAGGAGGGTTTGATCTCCCCTCCTGTTGGGGACACTGTAGGGGCTATTTGGTGGCCCCTTCTGGCTCTCAAGGATACCTGCCCCATTGGACCAGAGCTCAATGGTGACCTAGTAAGCCTAGATGCCAGATGCACAGGGCTGAGGGATCTGCTGGTGACCTTAGAGGGCATCAGCCTTCCTGGGTCTTCTCAAGCTATCACTGGGCAGGATGCAATCCTCGTAGGCTGGTAGGTTGCACAATGGTTAGAGAGAAAAGGTAGGTCCAGAATGCTTGGGGTCAGATCTGGGCGTGGCCACATCAGCTGGTAAGCCTCCATTTCTCTATCTGAGTTCTCCCAACTGTGACCTGGGCAGTAAATATCCACTGTGCCAAGGCATGGCTGTATAGATGGGCGGTCTCTGAGATGTCACTCTGACATTTTGACACATCCTGGGGTGGGGGTTGGGGGCTTCATTCACTTAACCACTTTAGCTTTCTTAAGCATCCATGAATCTAAGTATGGTATAACATAGAGTGAACAAAATCTATAGAACAAAATGAAAGGCTTAACAAGGGATGGCCAGGTGACTGAGACAAAGGAACCTCTCTCTTCCAGGAGCCTCTGTCTCCCTCTGAAGCTTGAGAGTACTCACCCCTCAGAGCTGCTGTTAGAGTGCCTGCATACAGTTGGTACTTAATAAATGCCAGCTCAAAACAATAAATACCCCAGTCCAGGGAGGACCAGAATGCATGCACTCTGGGATTCCAGTGTCTGCCCCTCTGTTTCTCTGCTGCGTGAGCTGCTGCAACTTTCTTACTTCTCTGTGGCTCAACCCTCCTACCTCTGAAACAGGGATAACATTAGTCTCCAACTCAAGGAGAAAAAATGATCAATTAAATAAAAGTGAAACACTTAGGCAGAAGTGCCAGCAACTGTTGCATCGTAACAGCCATCAGGAATCCCTAAGGCCTAAGATGCTGGTTAGCTGGGGACTGTGTAGCTGCCTCTCCCTGTCCAGGCACTGGCCAATGTGGACTCTTAGTGATGTGAGTCTGGGGTTCTGGGAGTCTCACAGAGGAAGGAGTCTGGTATGAGTGAGGAGGGAGGCCTTGGTCCAGATCCCACTGGGGCTCTTGTAAATCAGGGTTTCCCTGCCTGTCCACCACACCAGAGGAAGCAGCAGAGCCTGCTGACCACCTTGCCCTTTCCCAGATGGCTCCTGGCCTCACGGAGGCTGCCAGCAGCTGCTGCACAGTGACAGAGTAGAGAGATCGGAAGCCCTAAAGCAGCCTCTCTAGCTGCTGGGCAAGGATGAGCCACCAAGGGTGGGGAGGGGTGCCGTGGAGACTTGGGGATGGAGTGGCCTGGCATTGACAGATGCTCCGGGCAATGCTGGACAAGTCCTTATCTGGATATTACTTTCTCAATCTTGCAACAAAGACTTGGAGCCAGATGACTTCAAAATTCTCAAGTTCAAAGTCACTCAGATCTTTCTGAGAGTCAAGGTCTTGGGAAGGGGCAGGTGGGAGAAAGAGAGCTGGTATCTGTGCAGGGAGGACATGTTCAACACTATGTCCCTTTTATGAGTGGAGACATCACTCAGGAGAAATGGACCAAAAGGAGGAGGTGGGGGAGGACAGGGCAGAAGCTATGACTGCAAGAGTGCCTCCACCTTGAGCCTAAGCCTCATCCTTGGGCATCTCTGGAGCATAGCCTGCATCCCAGGATGTCCCCTGACCTGTGACAAGTGCAGTGACCCCTGGTGCCCTTTATGAGAATGGCTGTGGGCTGTGGTGAAGTGTGTGAGCACCCACTGGAGAGGCTGCCTTGTCCTAGTTCAGGGACTTGTGTGCCTAGGGACGGTAACTGGGGCTCCTGTGGGTCGGGGGCTGCAGCAGAGAAGCCCGGGCTGATGAAGGGACCCTCTGGGACCCTGCTCTGTTCACTCTTCAAGTGAAGCTGGAGCTCAGGCTGCCGTGTCACGGTCTCCTCGCAAGTGTCTGAAGGCAGGATATTAAGAGCTCTTTAGGCCACTTCTAAATTTATCAACTTCAGTGACTCACTTCAGATGGAAATGAGTCCCTTCTCAGCCGCCCCAGCCCTGGCTTCTGAGCTTGGAGCATCTTGGGGAAGGAAAGGAGTAAAGAGTGAGAAACAGAAACTGGCTGATCACTTGGCTGTGCCAACGCCCTTGCTGGGGACTTGCTGACCTAGGTGGTCACTGACAGCAGGTGTCCAAGGGGGACACTGGCCATAAGCCCTCATGGGACTCAGATTTAGCCTCAATAATTTTGGGGTCCTCCAGGGCTTCTGTACATGAACTAGGTTAGTATAGAGCCCACAGCCTAGACCATGCCTGTCTAGCACCAGGAAGGATATGGACTGTGCCTGGGTGCTGGGGTCCACAGCTATTTCTGGACCTTTCTTTGTTTCCTGTGTGACCTGGATCTCTAATAGCTTCTGAGGAAGGGGATTCTAAGCTGATGGAAAACCGGCATCCTGGTCCCTGAGACATCCTCATTCTCTGAAGGGGAACTGCAGGCATGATCATCTCCCTATATTCTCTGAAGCCTCACAGGAACCCTATACTATAACCACCGTGAGAATGCCTTCCAAGAACGGCCTCTGTGAATGGACCCCATAAGCAGGCATGCTCTGGCAGAAAGGAGACATCTAGAGTTGGGGGACCCAGGCATCCCTTAGACCAAACCCCGGTTCTCCTCACCCTCTCAGAAGGATTCAGGCCTAGCGCAGAGGCCCAGAAGACTGAGCGCTGTCCATGGTGCCAGTCACGGAACTCAGGGCCCAGAAAGACCGGAATAAGATAACTCCTCCAGGACACAGGCAAGGTTGGGCTGTCCCCGAGGCTGAGTACACCTAAGAACCAAAGGAATCCCTGGCCTTTATCTGTTCCCCACCACAGATCAGAGTCCAGCTTTGGAGATTGGTGCTTTATTGTGTAAGCACCAACCAGCCACTGCTGAGGGAATCCCAGCATGAACATAAACAAGTAGTGTCTCCTGCGTGGGTGACTATTCCAAGACTGTGACCACTGTGGGGAAGTGTCTGAGGGTGAGAAGATGGCTGGGCCCATCCCGGCCCATGCCTTGCAGCTACTAGACTGTCACCATTGCTCCCAGCATGTGCCCTTGCTTCACAGATGCCCCCCATGGGGACTTGCCCCCAACATGTGGCAGGAAGGTAGAAGAACATAAACAGGTGCTGGTCAACTATTGTGCCTGGGGGACAGTACCGCTGTTTATGGGGCTTCAGAGGGAGGCTGGGCACCATCAGAGATGGCTTTCTCTGCCAGTACAGATGACGGAACCGGCACAGCACAAGGGTTAGAGCATACTCTGAAACCAAGGGTCTAAACTAGATTCTCCAATACTTACTTGCTATATGCCTCTGTGCCTCGACATCCTCGCTTTTGGAAAGAATAGGGGGGTAGGTAAATGAAAGTGCTGATTTCCTCAGACAGGAAACAGCTTAGAACAGTGCCTGGCTGAGAGTATCCTTTCCTCAAGTCATAGCTGTTGCTGTGCTTTTTAATGAGGGGTCAGAATGCCAGGGGAAGTGAGACCCTAAGTCCCCCCCTGAATCTTTGCCCAGCTTCCTTGATAGCCCTCAAGCCTTTGGGACAAGCATCACTCAGTGTCCAGCTGTCCTATCACATTTCTCCGTTTTCAGTAACCCTCCTCTCTGCTTGGTAGAGATCAAGATTCATTCTTGTATGCATGCATTGGTGAATGCCCACACCCCTGCCTACCTTCCCCGCCCCCTCTTCCACACCTCACCTTCACACCTCATCCACCAACTGCTCAGTCAAGAGTTCAGCCATCAGAGTGAGGGTGGAGGACAGTGGCCATTCACACCAAACTTTCCCCAGCCCCAGCCTTTGCTGTCATTCTAGGAAACCCCTGGCCCATCCCCAACCCCTTGCTGAGTGTCACCTTCCTCAGTCAGCCTCCCAGAGGGGAGTCCCAGGGCCTCTAGAACTAGCCTCCAGCCACTCTACTCTGGTTGCCTTCTGTTATTTTTTTTAGAGAACACTGCTGAATGAACATATGCTAGAAAGGGACAGTCTTCCTTTCAGATTGCTCCCCTATTCTCTCTTTTCCTCATTATCCAGATACCCTATCAACAACAAAAATCAGGGTGTCATTCCTCTGCCTCACACCCTGCAACCCTCCTGTGAAGTACAGGCTCAAACCCAGACTCCTCCTCACAGCCTAGTGCATCTCTCCTGGGTCTGGTCCTTACCCAGCACAAACCAGCCTTCCCTCTTACTGCTGCCCTTTCCTTTCCTCAGACTTCAATGTATATGAGAGGCTCATTCTCATCAAACTAAGTGGTGTCTCTTATTCAAGACCGAATCCTTGGTCTGTGTCATGTCCTCAGCCCTGCTGGTATTCTCTGCCACTGCACCTGTCACTGGCATTTTGTCACAATGGACATTTGTTTCTGTATTTATCCCCTTGTTCATCATCTCATAAGCACGGATTTTGGGAAGACAAGGGTGTTCCATTCACCCTTGTGTTTGAGGAATGAGGTCTATTTGAGCATTTATAAAATGAATGAATGAATGAATGAATGAATGAATGAGAATTCACCAGAACCCTGTTGAATAAGCAGCAGGGTTGTCATCAGATGGCCCCAGGACTCTCTCTTGGAAAATTTTGAACCATGCCAGAAAATGTCCTCCAAGAACTGTTCTGGGCTTTAGGCTTAGGCTTAGGTTCTGCTTGATGACTCTTGTGTGGCTGTGAAAGCAGCAAGTTTCCTCACTGTCACAGTCTGGTGCACAATCCAAGACAGGAAGTGACACAGGGTTGCAGCCTGTAGAACCCCAGAAAGGGAGAGAAGGGGAAGGAAGGGCAGAGGGAGTGGAGGCTGCAAGATCAGTGTGCTGGGGGAGGTGACCTGGGGAGGCACTGCAGAGACATACATGAGTTCTAAGTATGAGGATTCTGTTGCAGCTGGGACCAGGGCAGGTGTCCCCAGGGAAGAAGAGCTTTCTGCAGCCTGTTCTTCAGACAGTTTATGTTTGTCCCATTGTCTGTAACATCACAGTGGACTTTTGGACTCAAAGGAGCCCGTGATGGTGGGTGGGGAGACAAAGCTTTCATTAAGTGACATTAAGTTTCATTCTGCTAATGAAACCCACACAGACATTTACCTGCCTCCCCCATCCCCTGCCTTCTCCCCCTGCAGAGGACATCCCAAAGCTGTCAGTCATGGTCCCCAAGCCATGAGGCGACTGGCAAAGAGCCTGTAGAATCGTCTGGAAATCTTACTTTCCATTTTTTAAAACCACAGCCATCTGAATTCCAGAGAGAAAGCTTGTAGAGTGAGGAGGTTGAAGGCACTCTCCAGCTCCCCAGGTCTAAGGGAAGCCCTTCCCTCTCAGTGGGATATGGCACTGTGGATGCTCTTAAAGTCCAGCCTCCCAGTGATGAGTCAGCCACAGGCTGCATCCTGTCTGCTTGTCCTTTCACATCTTGGCAGACACAGGCTCCAAGGGCTTTTGTTTCTTTTATTATTACTCTATTTTATTATGGAGATATGGGCATGTATGAGTATGCGATCATGTTAGTGTGTGCACAGACACACACGTGTGCTTAAGGGGGCATGCATATATGTATGAGATCAATCTTAGGAGTTACCTGCATTGCTCTTAGGGGAACATGATCCCTCAGGCTAGACTGGCTGGCCACCAAGCCTCCTGATCTGCCTGTCTTTACTTCCCCAGCACTGGGGTTATGAGCATGTCCCGCTGCATCTGTCTCTGTGAGGTGGGGTTGGATCCAGGTCCTCACATTGTACTGCAACCACCTTGCAGACTAGGCCATCTCCTCTCCCTTCCTTTGTAACTGCGCTCACTTTATTTGTTGACCGCTGTTGTGTGTTGTATTATCCATTCTCGGGCTTGGTGATCTTTGAACCAGAAACTGTAGAGGTGAGCGTGAAGGGAGGATGCTAAAGCTCCCGTGCTATTAGGCATCGTCCATTGTGTGTGCTCACTCTGTACCCAGTGACCAGATTAGGAGCAAGGACACATGGAGCCATGATGCCCGGGCTCAGTGCTTACCACCGTGCCATGTGGAACATGTCAGCGTTTCTACCATAACCAGTTCTCCTGTGACACCCAGAGTCATAGCAGGGAGTCTGAGCTCATGCCAAAAGCCAGCTAAAAGCATGAACAGGAGCAGGAGGCAACATCAGAGCACAGCTCAAAGGTCAAAGGAGAAAGTCAAATGGCAGAAAGCATGGTGCAAAGACTGTCCCCCTCACCCCAAAGCAAACAAGCTGTGTTTTCAAACTACCAACAGAAAAAAAAAAAAAAAAAAAAAAAAAAAAAAAAAAAAAAAAGAGGCCTCTCAATAAGGAAAAGGTCACAGAAAGGACAAGGTGATGTGTCTCATCCCCATGGCCCCCGATGGGTGTGAGGGACCTGGGCAGCTGTGTGGGCTGCAACCTGTGTGCAGTACTGGCTGCTGTGCCCCAGCCCTGTTCTGCATGTTCTGCACATTTCACTAAAGGAAACTGAGGCTTGTTGGTAATCCCACCCTACTATCAGCCCAGGCTCGGAGCTATCCACAGGCCCATTCCCAGCTGGAGCTGATGTTGCCAGATTCCATTTCAACCTTTTGGGGTGAATCTTATGATCCCCATGTGAATGAACAGGCAAGAGGAAGCTGGAGAACCTCCACACAAATGGGAAGCTAGAGGCCATGTGCCAGCAGGTCCGCAAAGAGGAGATGAGAGATGGCCAGCTGGGCCTTGGGATCATATAGGCCACTGTGGACCTTTCCTGTTTGTTTAGAAGGCCTGGACTGTGAGCAGGGAAACAGACTGGAGGAACTATGCATTCTGTCCTGAGAAGGCCTTCTAGTTTGTCATTCAGAGACTCCCAAGAGCCATTGCCAAAGGTCCTTTGTGGAGTAGAGGTGACCGACCACCCATAGCTGGGTAGGATCATACATTTGTTCCACAAACATAAGTTAACGTCCTACTATGTGCCAATGCATAGAGACACCAGAATGAGCAGAACCGGCTGTTTTCTATTTGCAAGCTTCTGTTTGAGTTCGTGGAGATAAGACAACAGCCCAGGATGCAAGCTTGCCTAGGACCCAGGGACATGGAGAATAAAGCTGAGGATCAGGGACTTCTTCCCTGAGGGGGTGACATTTTTGGAAGAAACTTAAAGTTGCTCTATGGCCACTTGGGGATAGGTTTTGGGCAGTACCAAGACCTTATCCAGTGTGTCTAAGAAGCAGTGAGGGGGCTGGGCTATGGAGAAGAGTAAGCAAGGCGAAGCCAAATGAACTCAGATTCAGAGTAGTCAGGATCACACAGTGACCTTCAGACTGCCCTGGAGATTGTCTTTTCTGAGAGGGTAAAAGGAGTCATAGGGATGACTACAGTGGAAGAGGGACTTGATGTAGCTCTGATGTGTATGGAGGAGCCTGGGAGAGAAGCAGGGCAAGGGATCCTCTGCAGTGGTGAGATGTGGTGTGGACACGGATCAGGCTTAAAGTGGAGGTCGTGGATGTACTCATATTCTGAAAGGGCTGACAACAATGCAGACCTTTACGGGTGATGTTTGATGAGACTGGGGTTATGGAACTGAACTGAGGGCATTGTTTAGAAGATGGGAAGTACTCAGTAATGCCAGGAGAAAGGATTAGTGGGAGAGTGCAGAGGTTGGGTACATAAGGATATATGGACAGATTTATGAGATAGGTGGTGGGTAGGTGGCCAGACAGATGGACAAGTGGGTGGTGAATGTACAGATAGATGCATGAGTGGGTGGGTCGATGAATGAATTGGTAGGTGGTGGATAGATGAGTGGGTGGATGAATGAATGAGTGGATAGATGAATGTAGGAGTCAGTTAATACATAAGTAAATGGATGGATGGACAGGTAGAAAAATAAGTAGATGACTGGGTAAATTTCTGGGTAGATAGGTAGGCAGAGGTGGGTGGAAGGATGGATGAGTGGGTAGGTTAGTGAATGAGTTAATAGATAATGTATGAATGGATAGATGGATGGATGGAAGGATGTATGGACAGGTGGATAGACAGATATATTGATGGATAGATGGATGGATGGAAGGATGTATGGACAGGTGGATAGACAGATATATTGATAGATGGATGGATGTATGGATGGATGGATGGATGGATGGATGGATGGATGGATGGATGAGCAGGTGTAGAGGTAAATGGACAGGTAGGTAGATAGACAAGTGGATAGAGAAAAAAGGTAGATAGAAAAAGCAGGGAGAGAAGAAGGCAGGAATACTATGGCTACCATACTAAGAAGTCTAAGGTTTTTTTCAGAAGCTGTGGGAACCCCAGATGTTATTGAGCAGTGGTGTGATGGAACAAAACTGTTGGAGCTATGGAAGCATTGGATGGCTTCTGGCCCATATGCCAAGCATGATCTCCTGTAGATACTGGCCACCAGGCTTCTCTCTGGCCTTCTGCCTGATCACTACCACAATCATTGATTAATAGATTTGGGGACAGTACTTAGCCTGAGCTGAGAACTGGGGGATACCAGGGCCATTTGTGAATAAACCAGGCACAGGTCCTAACCACAAGACGTATTTTCCAGCCCCTGGCAGGGCCACAGAACAAGAGACTCTAGGCCCACCAGGTTTGCACCAAGAAGAGACAAATCACTCTGTCCTTTCCAAGGAACTTTGCTTCCCAAGGCCTCCACAGAGGTGCTAGATAAGTCAGAAATTCCTGACAGCTGGTCTTGACCTTAAGACTCCAGCATCACAGTGGGAGAGGGGGTACTTGGTTTACCTGGAGATTTGGGATATGTTCATACATGTGTGCATGTGTATGTGTGTGCATATATGTGTGTGTGCGCATGTGAGTATATGTGTACATGTATGAATGTATGTATACATGTGTGTGCATATATGTGTGTGCACATGGGGGTGTGCATGTGTGTACATGTTCATGCATGTATGTGTATGTGTGTTTGTGTGTATGTATGTGTGAGCATGTATGTGCATGTGTGAATGTGTGTACATGTATATACATGTATGTGCACATGGATGAGTGTGTGCATGTGTGAATTGTGTGCATGTATGCATGTGTGTGCATGTGGGTGTGTCTCCATTGCTCTGCCGATGGGCCCTTCACATCCACTGTGTTCTGTGCTCTGTGTATATTTATCTGCTCATTTAACAAATACTCTTGAGCTCCTGCTTCTGGGTCATCATGTTTGTGGCAGTGGTGACACAATGTGGACAAACATAGACAGTGTCATCAGTAACAGTGTATAATCTCAGTCACTTCTGATTGCTACAAAGACAACTGACAGGATTCTTCTAAAATAGTTTAGGTAGGATAGTCAGGAAGACCCTCACTGAGGAGATGACAGTGAAGAGGATGAAGAAGACCCCTGGCCTTGTCACCATCCAGGGAACAGCTGTCTCAGTAAAGGAGCCTGGGGTGGGAATGAACTAGGCACATGCAAAGATCCCAAGCCATTGTGGGTGAGAAAAGGGAAAAGGGCAGAGAACAGGTGGGGGAAGGGCCCAGACCATATGGGATTTTGTAGATGATAGTAGAAAGCTTAAATTTTATCTTGAAAATGGGAGATTCAAGGGTATGCACGCCCCATGTAACTGCCATGTAGAAAACCCTGTTCCCTTACCTGATCCCCTAGCTAGTGCAGTGGATAGTGACACCACCATTCTACAGACAGAGAAACAGAACCCCATGGCTAGTGAGTTGCATAATGAGGCTTGTGTAGCCAAGTCCCAGCTTGACCAGTGGCACCTCAGCAAGCTCCCAGCTAGCAAGTGATGTGAGGGTGGAGACGTTGGCAGATGCTGCTGGGTGAGGCCACACCTACTCATGACACCCCACCACTGGCCACCTCTAGACATGGCCTATGGCCATGTCCTCTCAGCCTCAGGTTATGTCCCTAGTGTTATGTCCCTGCCACAGCATTGGCTCAGAGCCATTGAGAAGTGAGTGCGGGACGTTCCAGAAACTTCTGCAGAATGCTCCCTTGCCATTGGCACATGACATCCTTTCCCCGGCAGCTGTTCCCAGCTCCAGGTTATAGGGGTGGTCTCATCCAGAAGTGAGCAGGTGTCCTGGGCCAGGCTCCCTGACCCAAGATGGATAGTGTAGATTGGGTCCCCAATGGCCTGCTGTGGAGATACAGGAGAAATGACCCAAAGCAGAAGAAATAGATGTAAGCGACCTGCCTAGAATGCCTGACTAAAGCAGGTCCTGCCAGAGAGTAGATACTCTTACCTGCCTTCAGCACCCACCGGGGTATGGGTCCAGCAACTTTCTTCCCTTGAGCTACCCACCTATCCCCTCCTATGCCCTCACCCAGCAAAGAGCTCAGAAACAAAGGCCCTTGCCCTGTGATACCCAACGGAGTCATTTCATCTCACTGTGTCTACTCTCCATGGCTATAAAATGAGAAAGTCAGGAGTCTAGGGAGGAAGCCTCTGGAACCTTGATGTTCTAGTTATCTATAAACTGTCAACTTGACACAGCCCGGGTCATCTAAGAAAAAAACCTCAGTGATGGAATTGCCCTGTGGATATCTATGGGAGGTTGTCTTATTATTTGATGCAGAAGGGCTCAGCCCACTGTGGGTGGTGCCAGCCCCTAGGAAGGCAGTCCTAAATATGTATGAAATCTAACTAAGCATGAGACTGTGAGTGAGCCAGAAAGCCACCTTCTTCTGTGTTTCTGTTTCAAGCTTCTGTTTGAGCTCTTGGCCTGACATCCCTCAGCAGTAGGCGTGACCTGAAAGTGTATGCCAAATACACCCTTTCCTCCCCAAACTGCTTTTCATCAACCTTCCCTGGGCACTTTAGGAAGCAGATGGTAGACTGAATTTGGTGGTACAAACCAGTAATTTCAGATATTTGAAAGGCCAAGGCAGCAGGATTGCAGAATTGAAGTGTGTCTGGGCAATTTAATAAAATCATATCTCTAAGTTAAAAAAAATAAGAGTTTATTTAGAGTTTAGGTATAACTTAATAATAAATGCTCACCTAACATATGTAAAACTCTGGATTCCGTTCTCAGTTTGTGAGTGCGAGGGTTCCATGCTTACCTTGCATACACAAGGCCCTGGGTTCCATCCTTAAGAGCAAATGCATTTCTAATGACAGTGATAAAGGTGATAACTAGCCAGCCTTGAGAACACTACTTCACAAGCCAGTCTCTCCTGTAACACTCTTCCTCCCTGTCCCATGGAAGTGACAGCAGACTTGAATCTGACTCCTCATCCAGCCCCTTTATGAAAGGGCCAGGGTCAGTTCTTCCAGGGTCTGGCCCTGGCCAAGCTTTGTGCCAGGGGCTTCTATCTGAGCCTTTTTGAGATTCTAACCTTCAGTATGAGGAGATGCCCTTATGCCCACATCACAACCCAGAGAACAGGGCTCAGCAAAGTAGAGGAATCTACCTCAGTGCCCACAATGCAGATGCAGGTCTGCACAGGGCTGACTCCTCCTGCTGCAGGGGCTCTACAATGAGCCACATGTGGAAGGTATCTTCCCACCAATAAAGAGAGCCTGGGGCGGGGGAGGGGTGATGTTTGACCCAAGACCCCCATTCTGTCTACCACAGTAAGCTTGTTACCTTCCATATGCAGGGACGCTGGGCAGGGGAGGCTTGGCTTAAGGGGAAAAGAGCATGCTCGTGGCATTAAAGAGATTTGTAGAATATAGTAGAATACAGGATTGTGGCCAAGAAGAAGGAAGGAAAGTCTCTCCAGTAGCCTCACCATTCTACAGATACTCAGCTTGTCCCTGCAGTGACCTGGGAGAGTACCATTCCCTCCCAAGTCACACTGGGGGACCATCGGCTCCCCAAGTTAAGACCCTCTGAGTCCTACTGGAGGGTGTGTCCAGCCCTATCCTCTTCAAAGTCTTTGCCCTACAGGTGCCTTCAAAGCTCCAGTGACTCAGTTTCCCCACAGCCCTCTTGGCTTCAGACTTAAGGTCATACAGCACAGCCAACCACATATGATCCCAGACAGGATCTGGGCTTGGAGAGGCCCAGTAGCCTTCATGGGCACAGAGCAGCAGAAGGCCCAGGCTGATATTCTCCTAGGAAGTATTCCTTATTTTTCTCACTTTCCTTAGGAGAGAAAGAGGTCCCGTGCTTGACCCATGACCCTCAGCTGTCAACCTCTGTGTGGTATTGGAGCGTAGGGAGGAAGGGCTGATGTCTATATTCAGGCCCTGGCCCTCCCATGGGTGTCTCCGGTGACCAGGCCGCAGTGGACCCATCAGGCAGTTCGGTTCCATTTTGGAAGGCTTTCTTCAGGAAGGCGGCTGGAGGCTAGCCAGCAGGCCTTTTCCACCACCGTGGAAATTCCCAACAATGGAACCCTGACAAGCTCACAGGGCCTATCTTCTACCCGCGTTGTTATGAAAAACACTTCCTTGGTGGCCTGGCAAGGGACAGAGCAGCTGAGATCCTACATACAGTTTAAACCTACAGAGAGTTCCCTCTGAGCTGCTCCAGCATAGGTAGCTAATCAGACCCAGGAGTGTCGGGGGAGCCTGGGCTGCATTCTGGTGTCTGGTAGGAAGGGAGCTAGGTCAGTTCCAAGGTCTCATCTGCTACTGGTGCAGGGGTAGGGGAGCTATAGCCCAGCCCCACATGTGTTTGACGTCATTGACACTTGAAACTAAGTTGGTTACTTGACAAGGAAGTAGGTAGGTTGCAAGAGGCACTGGGGACAGGCGGGGCAGGTGGAAAGAACACCTGAAATGAGGGAGGGGTGTCCAGACAGCTCCTCTGCCATCCATCTCTCTCATCTAAAAAATAGGGACAGTTACACCTGCCACACCAGGAGCTCTGACATGGTGAACATGGCTCAGTTGGTAGGGTGCTTGCCTAGCTAGCACGAAGGCCTGGGTTTGATCCCCAGAACTCCATGAAGTAAGTAAGGTGGTGCATGCAGAGGCAGGAGGATACCAAGTTCAATGTCATCCTCAGCTACATAGCTAGATCGAGGCCAGCCTGGGCTATATAAGACCCAGTGGGTGGGGTGGGGAAAAGAATAAAGGAAGCAAGGGAAATGCAGGCATGTGTATTGCCACACAATAATGGGTGCTGTAACTCCAACATCACCTTTCCGAGGACACATGGTGGGACAGAAGTCAGATAAGCTCAGGATATGAACTTGAACCCCATTTAAAACCCTACGTGAGCCGTATCACCTTGAGTGAGGGACCTTACCTCTCTGGGACTCAGTTTCCTCATTCACAAAATGGGAAAAGAAAGTTTCTTCTCTCTTATTGTGAGTCTCCTTGTCTGACCCAGAGGGCAGGGCTAACATGGCCAAGCATGAACAGCAGTCCCAGTGACAGTGACAGAGCTGGGATACCTGTCCCAGGCCATTGGGTTGCTAACAGAAGCCAGAGGTGCCTGTGGGACATGGGTAAAGGTGTGGCCACCACACTCTGGGCTCCAGCCCTGCATGTCCTCTGCTACTCTCACCCACCCTCACCTGGCCACGAGCTGCCTTATATCAGCTCCCATGCACCACATGGGATGTGATTAGCTGTAGGCCAATCCTAGCCCACAGGTGACTGTGGGTCACAGGACAAGAGCTGGTGGTATGGGGAGAGATGGCAAAGACAGAGAAAGTGTGACCTGCAGAGCAGCAAGGATTTGGCCTTGGCTGTGGGAGAGCTAGTTCTCTCCCAGCTTTCCTGTGTGGCCAGGAAAACCTCATCTTGTAAAATGGAATGGCAAGAGTGCGCCTTCCAGGCTGGATGTGAGGAGGATGTAGCTCAGGATGGACCACCTGGCCGCAGCCCATCTTTAGTCACCTCCTCCACTGTGTGCCAGTCACCTGTGGTATGCCAGGCAGTGGTACCCAGAGCAGCTTGTAAGGATCCTCATGCCATTTTCCCAGGGCGTTCTCACTTTTAGCTCAGAAATCCCCACTTGCTAAGAAGCCCCTAGTGCAAAAACAGGAAAAAAAACTGGGCAGTGGACACCCTGGCACACCCTCCTCCCCCTTGGCAGGACAGACAAGTAATGCAATGCACAGGGGCTACAGTTTGCTAAAGCCTAAAATGCTAGACGAGAAGGGGAGGCCTGCTGCTCTCAATGGAGACATCAGGACAAATCTCTGCATGGAGGTGACATGAAAGGGACCTCACAAAATGAGGGTAAGAGATACATGGACATCTCAGCAGAGGAAATGACACCTACAAAGCCAGATGTGGGAAGGCACTGGCCAGCTGGAGGGCATCGGGGAGGCTGTGGTGAACAGGCTGGCTGACTGAGCTCCTTGGGATCCCCTTGAGAGGGGAGTGTTGTCTATACCACCTCCAGGCATCTGAAGGGAAACAGATGTTGTAGCGGGGTAACTTACAGGGGAGGGAATTCAGAGGGATGTGGCTTCAGGCACAGCTGTATCCTGGGTACTCAAATGTCTTCCTGTCTCTCTGCTTGGCTGTGTATGGACTGTCCTTGTTCTCAGGAATGCTCTTTTTTACTGGGCACAGCTCACATCCATCTTTAAGCAAGCACGTAGTTGGTCACTCTGTCCCCAGGTCCACGTGTGGTAGGTGTGCTTGATCAGTGAGTGAGATGAAGCAGTGGGAAAGCCAGAGAGGGCCTTGCAGACCCCGTGAAGATGCTAAGCGCAGCTCTTCTTGTGCCAGAACCACTGGACAGTTCTGGAATATTTTGCTTGGTGGTTTGGGCTGGGTTTTTGCAGAACTGAACGTTGAACCTAGGTCTCGTGGATGCCTGGTAAGAACTCATCCGTTGAGCTGCACCGCCAGCCCCACTGGGAGAGTTTGAGCAGGAAGGCGGTGACACCATTGGTTTATGTCCTCTGGCTGCTGGGTGAAGAGGGTAATGGCAGGACACTGTTGATGCGCTGGTTCAGCCCGCTAGCAAGCATGTGTGGAGAAAGGAGAGCGGGAATAAGGGGACTGGGGGTGTGAGGAACCTAAGGGAAACTCTGGCTGAACCTGGATTCAGGTGAGGTGCTGATGAGAACTCAGCAAGATCTCAATTGGGAAAAAAAAATGCATGGATGGAGTTGTATGCCATGGATATGTTGGGAGGCCTGGGGGTCCTCCACTGACTCCTGGTTAGTGGCAGGTTTGTCCCTGAGCCTGGAGCCCCATTATGGGGTACAGAGATAGAAAGCGGAGTCAAGGGTGTCTCTTACTTCATTTCTTCCTCCAGTTCAGGGCAGGCCCCAAGCCTTCAAAAGCAGACTCCTAACTAGTCCCAGTACTTCTTAACATCCAACCTGGCCTTCCATTAGGTATCAACTACTATTGCAGTCAGCCTGTCCCCCAGAGATCCTCCTGCGGCATCTGCCAAAGCCATCCACAATAGAAGAATTTGCCAGGGGTAAAGCATGCTGTAGACAGCAGTCCCACTGCAGGACGGCCCACCCATGACCCACCAAACTGGATAAGACAGCTCTGCCTCCAACTGGGACCATGGGGTTGTAAATATACAAATTGGGAAGATGTTTTAGTCTTCCACACTTCCTACTCCATCTGGGAACAGGCTCCAAGCATGACTGGGTCTGGGTACAGCAGAGTTCAGGGTTCTGAAGCAGACATCTGGAGTACCTCAGCACTTGCTTTAGGAGAGGTTTGTGTCTCCTTGCTCTGTTCTGGGGGTGTGCCTGGGACAGCTGAAAGAGGGAGACAGACACAGGGGCCAGGAGAGTCTGGCACTGAAGGTCTATTCTACTTCAGATCATTTAGAGAATGCCTTCTAGGGGCCTAGTACTTTCACGCACATTCTTCTAAAGACCCTTGCAGGGTAATGCTGTTATGCCCACTTCACAGAGGAGGAAACTGACTATAAAAAGGAGTCCTGGGTGACATTTGTCACATGGTTCTCCAATTCATTGACAGTCGAGTCAAGACCACCTCTCATGACCCCCCCCCCCAGGCCATGTGCTGAGCTGTATTCCTTCTTCAAGAGACCTGAATATGGGAAAGGAAATCTGGCTCTGTGTGAATGTCCACCCTCCCCACCCCCACCTCTCTCCCCTCTTTCTGTCTTGAATCAGTAACTGAGGACCTGTGCTGTGTGCTAAGACCCCGGGAGTGATGACCAAATAAGACACGGGCTTGGCTCTCAGTGCTCTGGAGTCAAACATTAACCCAGCCATCACACAAATACACATAAAATACAACTGTGATATGTGTGCCAGTGGGATCTGTCATAGGTACATCCGCGGAGGGCGGTGCTGGGCTCCCCGTGGTGCTTGGAATCACACTAAGGCTTTGTCTTTAGTCTAAGAGCAAGATAAGCAGCTAAGGCTGCCACATGACCAGAGGTGTGGCATTTAAGAACCTCCATAGTTTTCTGAGCAGAGACAAGAACTCAGATGACACTGCGTGGCCGGGAGCTATGAGTTCGAGGAGATGAACCAGGCAGAGAATGGAACCCAATGAGAGGGGGACAAATGCCACTCTTGGTGTCTGAGCAGTGGTTTGGAAAGATGATCACAGTGAGCCTTCAGGGGTGTGAGCTCATAAGGCAGGGTTGGAGATTGCGTCTCAGATGAGCAGACTTGGAATCTCTGCCTCCCAGTACCCAGAGAACTAAATGAAGATTGAAGAAAGCATGGGGCTGATACATGACACTGGATTTGACAACAATATCTTATATATGTCACCAAAGGAACCTAAGTTGGACTACATCAAAATTGAAGTGCTTTGTATGTCAAAAGATGTTCCCAAAGTGAGGGGTGGTAGTGCGTGTCTTCCAGTACTCAGGACGCAGGGGCAGGATATATCTGAGTTCAAGGCCAGAGTGAAATATGTTCCCACAAATTATGGAAGTGGAGCCACAGAACAGGAGAAAGTGCCTGCAAGCCATGTGCCTGAGACAGGATTAGTATCCACAATATATAAAGAACCACCACTGCTCAATAACAAAAAGAACAGAACTGGAGCAGATACTTCTGTAAAGAAGACATAGTCACACAGGAAGAGACTTAACATACTAGTCCTCAGAGAAGCAAAGTACAGCCAAGCCTCATTGAGATGCCACTGTATACCCTGTGTCAGCTACTATGAAAAAGTGTTAACAGAGTGTGGGGAAATTCATGCCCTGTGCATTGCTTGTGGAAGGGTTAAAATGGAACCAGGGCCAAGGAGGAAAGTGATGGGTCCACAAAGCAATGAGCACACAATTGCCACACGATCTGCGGGTTCATCATGGGGCACACACAAGGCCTAAAAGCAGGGACTTGAACAGACATTTCTAGGCTGGTTCACAGCCTACAAGTTATTCCCAGTAGATAAAAGATGTCAACAGCCTGAATATCATTGGGCAAGTAGATAAACCAAATATTTGGAACGAATTGGGACTTAGCCTTGAAGTGGAGATTCTGGTGCACGCTACTACTTGGCGTAACCTGTGGACAACCTAATTAAAATAAATCAGCCATAAAAGGAAAAGGAACATATGGTTTCAATCACTGATGTTCCAAGAGCGGCCAAGCAGAATACACTTGCTATTGAGAGGGATGATAGGGATGATAGGGGCGTCGGTCGATGGAGACAGGGATTCATGGGGGGGGGGGTGCAAGGTTCGGAGTGTCTGAAGATGAAGTCCCCAGTACCACATGAACTAGGCACAGTTATGTATGTCTGTCATCCCAGTACTGCGGATAAAGAGACAGGACGATCAGAAGTTCAGGTTCGTAGAGACACCATTAAAGGGGGAAATAGACACAGCCGGCTTGTTGAGTATGTGCCAAGGAGACATTCAGGTAGGGAGGCCGACACGATGCTAGTGTTCGCCGCTCATGGAGAGACCTGGGCTGAGGGAAGTCTGTGCTCAAGTGATGTTTTGAGGTGCAAAGCTGTGCCATGGGTCTTGTGATGCTGTATTTTGTTGCTGTGACAAGATGCCTGAGGAAATCAACCTAAAGGGAGAAAGTTGTACTTTGGCGAAGGCTCTGAGATGCCCCCATTGTAAATGGGCCTTGGTGAGGTAGGGCTGAAGAACTGCTCATCTCAGGGTATGGAGGGGGGCAGAGAGGAATGTGAAGGACACAGGTGGGAGGCACACCTAAGGCCACACCCCCAAGAACTCAGTTCACCCAGGTCCACCTCCTGGACCTCTGTCGTTTCCTATTGTTCTGTAAAATGAGGAAGAGTCAAAGGATGGACCCATGAATGAAGTCAACAGGAAGGCCAATGAAGACCACAGACTGTGCTTGAGAAACCAGGCCTGGGCCCAGGTGCTGTGCTATCGCAGCTGGTCACAGCCAATCACTATAGGCCTAGAGAAACCATGGAGGCTCCATCCCCCAGATATTCTCAGTATGATGCTGGACTCTCTGGTTTAGCCCAGTGTTGAACCCTGCTCCCCATGGCCCCCGGCCCCTGCTACTTAGTCCCTTCCATGGCTGTCATTCTCAGTAGAAAGCAGGGAGCAGCTGCGTCCTATTGGAGATTCCTTCAGCACACACAAGGTGACCTGGCAGTCCCCTAACCTCCACAGGCCCCTTCGAGAAGCCTCTCCCAGGGCCCCTGTAATAGTTCAAGATAGGTAAGTATAAATAACCTCCTCTGAGAGATGGAGTACGGCAGTTGCTAGGTCCTGAGAGCCAAGATCAGAGCCCAGGTCAGCCTGCCCATCTGTGTGCTGTCCTGAGTTATGACTTGGCAGGTGTTTATTAATTGAATACACTACCTGCCCTCCTCCCGGGCTCTCTTTGCTGGACAGAACAACAGTCAGGGACAGGGGGCTTTTGAGTTTGTCCTGTGACAGGGCCATTGACACCCCGTGTGCTTGTTTGAGCTCAGGACAGTAATGAGGCAGATGAACTTGATTGCTGGGTGGGGGGTTCTCTCTATTCCATTTTCCTCTTCTCCTGTTGCTATGGTGGGGAAAGGTCTCAGCACCCACATGTGACTTTACCATACCTGGTCCTCTTTGCCACTTACTACTCTTGACCTTCCCAGATCTGAAGCAGTGACACTATCCGCCTGTACAGACAAAGAGAACCACTTTATTTACTTAAGGATTTTAAACCTTGTTCTGTGGATAGCAGGGAGCCATGGACGGCTTCTGAGCAGAGAAGTCACCTAGTGGGGACTGCCAATGTGGCGTGTGGCTCTCTGTCCTCTTCTCGACCTTCAAGGCCAGGCCTCAGCCCCGAGCCTCCTCCCAGATGCCCAAGCTCTCTCCTGCGATGACCTCACCCTGTCACAGCCTCTAAGCTCTGGCCACGAGCTGCTGATGCCACACTTCTTGCAGTTAGGGCTCTCTTCTGAGCTGCCTGACATCTCCCTGGATGTCTCACAAACCTCTCAGTGTCACCAAGTCCCAAAACAGACACTTGGCTGGGCGGAACCTCCCCATCACCCCCGCTCATCCAATTTCCTCCACTCCAGCCCATCCTATGGAGTCCACTTCCTAACACTTGGGCCCCACGTCCCCTGCTGCCACCACCAACACATCCCCACTCGCCTCTGTGACGCAGGAGCCTCCTCACTTCCTCTGTTCTTGATCACACTCCTGATGGAGGTGGCAAATCATAAGAAAACACCATTTTCTTTCCCACCAGGGAGTCTTCAGAGATGCCCCCCTGGCTCTGGAGTGACCCCAGGTTCCAACCGTGGCTCTGATGCTGTCAGTGACCTATTTGGCTTCTGCGGGTCATTAAAAACAACACTGCCCCTTCCCGGCCATGGCTGGCCCGTCCACCTGGACACGCTGCCTGGCTCTTTTGCATCCATTCTGCATCTTCCCTCAAAGCCGTCTGCCCGCCTCTAGAGAAGTGTACACAGTAGGCACTCACTCAATCACCTCTGAACACATAAATTGATAAGTAGAGGGAACCAGAAGTAGATCCAAGGGAAAGAGATGATAGCTGGAAGGGGAAGGGGAATAGAGAAGTATCCAGCACCAGAAAGAATAATCTTAATCTTAGGAGACCACAGGGAGCCAAAGAAGATTCTTGAGCAGACATAGATGTGGCAGTGTTCTTGAAAGAACAGGGAGGTGGTATATGGCTGAGGTAGGCTCTGAAATCATGTTGCCTTGGATAGGATGCTCAGGAACCTGATGAAGATAGGGATGGCAGATTGACATCTGATGGGGGATCCCTCGACAAGCACCCATAGTGCAGAAAGAACGGCCCAGGCAGAACTTGCTCTAGGAGAGTTGAGGGAGGTTCCCAGAAGCAGGGACATCAGAGAGACAATTCCTTGAGAGAATGCCATCATCAGCAACCACTGGCCTCTGAACAGGGTGGGGGAGTGGAAACAGGGAAGGCGGGGTTGTACTCTGGCTGCGCAGTTCCCAAAATAACCCAGATCTGAGGGCGGACAGCCCAGCAAGCCATGGGAGCTGAGAGCTTCCCAGTGGCTTCTGGTGACCTTGGAGCCATCCTTGCCCTGTTTTCCAGGCAGGTAGTATCAGAGACAGAACCGGCCCAGGGCCCAAGCATTCAATTCAGGAAGCAAAGTGAAGACCCTCTCTCTTCCTGCGTCCTGTGGTATTTTCCCCTCTACCTGGCCACCAGGGTTCCTCTGGAGCACCCCTCTACTTTGGTCTCTGACTCTCTGATTCCTGTCCTGCAGAACTCCCCCTTCTTCTCTGAGTATCAAATGCTTCTTGCTTCCCTTTCTCCTTGCCCCACCCAGCCTCTCAACTACTGTCTCACCTCTTTCCCACCCTTCTCTCTACTTCTATTCTCTGTCTTGTAAGACAATTCCTAGAAAACTTACACATGTCTGCACACACTCATAATCACATAGTCTAACTGAAAACTTAAGACTAGACCCCAGATTCAGGGATGAGGGCTGCTGGGTACAGAGGTAGGTGTAAAAGGCACTGTGCTGGGTAGAGGGTGTTTCTGAGCCCATTTCCCCTACGGGAGCTGTATCTGGGCATCTGGGGCAGGTGAGCCTGCACATCAGGATACTGGGTGTTCAGCAGACTAATAAATAGCAGCTTGTGGACCAAGTCTGGTTCAGAGAGCAAGCAGGCTCCTGTGAGGCTAGAAGACTCTGCTCTTCACCAATCCAGTCCTAGTAAAGCCTGCCCTTCCTCTGCACACCAGTGGGTCACCAGGTCAGTAGTCAATATGCCGTTGTCATGGTAGCAGGTGTCCCTGTCTAGCCCAGGCTCAGGTTCCAGGAGGTGAGGGTGAAGGAGAATAGGGGACAGGTCCAGCCCTAGAATTAAGAGTTGATACTTATGGAGTGCTACCTCTGTTTTGGGTTAGAGTTTTGGAATCCACACCAAATGTTTGGGGAGAATGAGGCTAGTATTCCTGAAACTAGGAGGCTCTGGGTCTGGCAGGATGCTCTCCTGGTAGGCTGGGCCCAGTGAGCCAGAGTCAAGCCTTTAAGTCAGAGACATGAGTTCAAACCCCTTGTTTTAGCCAGCTGTCAGGTAGTTCCCGGGGCCCTTGGGGGTCTCAGTATTGCCTTGAAAGCTTCAGTCACCTTGACCTTGGTTTTTCTTATTCACCCTCCTGGTGATTTTACAGAAGTAATGCTTTTTCAGCCCTCAGTTTTTCCATCTGTAAAATGGACATGGGAAACATTGTCTCTTCCCACCCCTGTTATGTTGCTTTATAGGTGAGATGAGCCACCATAGAGAAGGCATATAGTCAGCCCCCAAAGGAGATGGTATTTGTTACTTTGTAGGCGATTATCTCTGCCTCAGCCTCTAGGTTAGAGACAGCTTTATGGCCCTCAC
Organism: Micromys minutus; assembly: GCF_963924665.1. Taxonomy (NCBI): domain Eukaryota; kingdom Metazoa; phylum Chordata; class Mammalia; order Rodentia; family Muridae; genus Micromys; species Micromys minutus. The sequence goes on from NC_137972.1 coordinate 32,419,674, forward strand.
TAACTTCCTGGGTCACTTTTGCTCCTGAGTCCAGGTTTCCCCATCGGCACAGTGGCCACAGGACCACTGCCCAGCCCTGAGCTGTGTGTTAACATCCCCAAAGCAGGTTAGACAGTTCCCATTATGTCACACCCAGGAGCCTGCCTCTGGAAACTCAAGCCAGCTAAAGAAGGTTAGCCTACCTGGTTACCTAGCAACTGAGGTGTGAGCCAGGGAGGCTTGGGTGTCAGGGTGTCCAATGGTGGCAGCACTCTTCCGGGAGACACAAGGAAGAGACAGGCTCTGTAAAGGACCCTTACCTGAGCCAGACTCAAAGGGAGGCCTCCTATGGCTGCCCAGGTCTCCCTGTAGAAGGGCACTTGGTTCTGGGTAGCTTTATAGGTAGAACACATGGCTAGGCTCAGAGACACTTGAACCCGTTTGGCTGCCAGTTTGACAGAGTAGCTGTCACCACCACCCTTTTCCTGAAAGCTCCCAACCAAACATAAAAAACTTCCTGCCCCCCCTTTTAAAAGCCTGTCACCAACTCCCACAGTGTCACATGCAGTCAATCACATCACCTCTCCCTGGGGTCTCTCTTATTCTTGTGTCTTCCATCAGCACCCACAGCTCTGTGCGCCACTGAAGTGGCCTTTGCAGGTCACTGCCTTTTTGTTGTTGTTGTTGTTGTTTTGTTTTTTGGCCTTGGTTTTCTTATCTGTGAAGCTAGACGGTGAGAAGGAGCCGGTTCCTGTGGCGTGGTGAGCATGTGACCCAGCATGTATGAAAATGTTCCTTGGCAGTTCCCATCCATTCGTTTTCCTGAATTGCTACAGTATGTGTGACCTGTGCTAAGCTAACCTAACTATTTAAGGGTAGTTAAATCCTGCCTTAGGGCACAAGCTGTCTGTGGGAGACCCCCTGCAAAGAGTCCATCAGATAGGTGGAAGTGAGCATTATCCCGACATCAGTCACTGCTGCAGGAACAGCGTGCACGCACGCGTGCGCGCACACACACACACACTCACGCATACACACAAGCCTGCTCTCATTAAGCATCATTTATAACTCCAGCGTTGCTCGGCCCCCACAAAGAGACCCAAAGAGAGTTTTCAGTCTCCACAGAGGCTTTGCTCTCTGCCCTGGGCTGGGTAGGGCTGGAGCCTGGGTGCCTCAGGCAGACGGAAATAGCCGGGCAGACAGATGGTAGGAGAGAGGGAGGAGCTGGCACCACAGAGAACCCGAGCACCATCAGCATCTCCTTGCATGTCCCACTGTCGAGGCCTCCAGGGTAGCCAGGCCTTGCTCTGGTCCCAGCACCGTGTCTGAGTGACCTTGTCAAGCATATCACTGTCCTTCCCGAACCCTCAGGCTCCTCAGTCACCGACCCCAGAGGTTAGACTGTAGAGCCCCTTCAAGTGACAGCCCTTATTTATAATGAGGTAATGGGGTAGCCGTGGAACAGGGTCAGGCTGGTGGCTGAGCCTCCCCAGGGCTTGCCATTCGTCAGCAAATCCGTACTGGGTGGCTGCCAGCCCTCTGACCCAGGGCTGTTTCTAACAGCAGGTGATACGGCCAGGCTGGCTGCTCCCATATTCCCTGCTTGACTTCTTCAAGCACAGTTAGGGCCTGCCATCTGCTTACCACCCCCTCCTACCCTGCCACAGGTCAGCCAAAGCCCCTCACCTGTTCCTGTTCTAGGCCTGGCCCCAGAGACCGGGAAGAGAATCCCTTCAGGGGTTCTTACTAGAGGCTTTCATCCCTGCCCGCCTCCCCTCTGCTTGGGAGGAGGGAGAGGATGGCCTTAGACTTTCTTCATCTTCAGAATGCCATCCTGCACTCTGCACAGCAGCTCCATGTGCCCCCAGTCTAAATCCACTGTGTGCCAAGATCAAGGTACAGGTTGGGTGCCCAGGCTGAACCCAGCTGTGCGACCTTGTCCAGTCACTCCATCTCAGTGAGCCTCAGTTTCTTCATCTTTAAAGTGAAGAAAACCAGGGAGTCTATCTGGAGACCTCTGTGTACATCACTGAGACATTCATAGAGAAAGGGGGCTACGGGGAGCCATCCTGGGGTGACAATACATGGCAGATCCTGGTTATTTGATGTCTGTTCCTGCTCACTCCAATGGCATTATTCATCTGACCAGCTCATTGCAAGAAAGATGACCCTCCTGCTTCTGTGTCTACCTCAGTTTTGACCTTTCCTGGGATCAGGGTTTGGCATACAGCAGGTACTAGAGCTCACTCAGTCCTTGTGTTTTAACTCAAGTGTTGGGAAGTGGACAGGTTTGATACTTATGGTTTCTCAGGGAGAGACTCAAATTCCTGTGGGTTTTCTGTGTGTCCACTGCTATATCCCAGCTGCATCTGTGAGATAACCGGATGAGCCAGGCATGTGAGATAGGAAGTCTTGGGAGCACAAATGGTCATGTCCTGTGGATGGTTTAGTTGGCTCTGCCTGGAGAATGGAGTCAGCATGTGAGGTACTAAGGGAGGGTCTGTTGAGTTGGGCTCTGAAGGGTGAGTAGGAGTTTACCAGGCTAAGAAGCAAAGGCATATGCTAGAGCATACTGGACACATCACAGAACATCACTGAGTTGATTTTTTTGTAGTTTTATTAAATGAGAAATTCTCCACTCATGGATGCTTGAGCAACCAGCAGAAATAATGATGATTACTGTGGGGGAGGGGCAGATACTCACGTGCCCACTGGGGTAGAGGGTAAGATGTATGAGCCAGGGAGTCCATTTACCGATGTCAACGTCCTAGTGGGACTCAGTGTGGAGCTGTTAGAACCACCTAGCCTGACTTTTCTGTGGAAAAGATGGGGACCAAAGAGGGGGAAATGGCAGAGCAAGGAGAGCCAACTGTGGCTCTCAGTGGCATGGTTGATAATGATGTCCATGGAGATATGTGTTCTATGTGTAGCCATGAGCCTTGAGGTCACACCTACAGGTTTTGCTACATGTAGCCCCCACCACAGACCTTTCAATCCTTCTAGACTCAATCTTCTCACCTGTGAAATGGGAATAACAAGTGGATTCTTTGAAACTTTAAGCTAAAAGCCACCAATGAGCACACGCTTCAGATGCTGGGCGCTGCCGCAGGCATTTTGGTCATGGTAACCTTAATGAATTCTCTGGAAACCAGTCACCACCCACTGACATAATTTGGGGACTCCAGGTCTGAAGGGTTCAGGACTGCCTGTGGCAGTCACAGATACAGTGGCAAGATGTCACATGTATGTTAACCTTCTTTCTTGCCCAGAGTCCTTCAAAATGGCCCTGATTCCTTCTCATCTGCTTTTGAACCTGGGGTTGGCAAAACCCTGTTCCAGACTAGGGAGGCTTGGTCATCCTTCCACATGCCCTTAACATACACATATACACATGTGTGCATGTCTACACACAGATATGTGTACACACATGCATACACACATGTACATACACATGGACCCACAGGAATGTGGGCACATTTATATGCATGAATGTGAAAATACATACACACATATACATACAGAGCCCAGGCTTAAACACTCTCTTCCCACCCCACTCAGACAAACTCATGCACACTGTTGAGCCCTGCCTGGCACACCCAGACACACACTGCTGTACACATAGACACACACACACACATTTTCACTTTGTCCTGCTCTGACACAGATTCAGTCTGGGCATGTGTGTCTGCTTGCATGACTGTACATGTTCTTCCTGCCTGGCTCACTCAGGAAGGAGGGAAAATGGTGGCAGCCTGTACGGCATCGAGAGTCCATTAGACACACTAGGGACCTGGGTAACAATACAGATGGCTAGGAATGGGAAACCCCACACATCCCCGAGGACTCAGGAGCCACTGTGTTGGCACAGTCTGCCATGGGCAGGAAGTGAAACCCCTGTCAAGAGAGGTGTCTGGATACATGTGGTAACACTGATGCTGCAGGGAACCCAGGTACCACAGAGACTTGCACCCAAGTTCTGCCCCAACTCTAGAGTCAAGTGAGCTTGGCGATCCAGGATCACTTCTGGGCTCTGTGAGTGTGTGGACCCTGAGGGGGCTATTGTTCTGGGGATGGCATTTCTAGATGTCCCCGCCCTGGCTGAAAATGAGAGCCAACCACTAGAGACACTCACAGCTGAGCCTGTGAACCTAACACCCACTTTGGGCTAGGCCCGACCCAGGTAAGAGAAAACCCTCCTGACCTTGCTTAATCCTTGTAATATGGAGTTCACATTCAGAGGGACCCCAGTTTGGAGACCTGCATCTGAACCCCAGCCCTGAACTCCTCAATCACTTTCTAGGGGGAGCATCCCTGAATACGGCATGATCCAAGTGTGGCATTGTGGGGGGACTGTTAAATACAACATGGCAGGGCTCAAGGAGCTGGGACCAGGTGAGAGCCTTCCTCAGACATGGAGCTATAGAGAAAGGAACTTCCAGACAGGGAGAACTGTGGGCTGAGAGGAAGAAGGAGGAACCCTCGGGGTTTGCATTTAAATCTATAAGGCTGGTTTTGGGCAAGAAGTGAGGGCAGTGCCTTCAGGTTCCCTCAAGCCTGTCAGGCCCGGCTGGGAAGGGAGGGGCTGACACTTAGAGAGAACCAGGCCCAGGATGAAGGTGGGTGTACCTTTGGCTCACTGGGAAGCAGAAGGAGGTTGGTGGCTCAGGAGGGTGACACCTCTGACAAGCCTTGGGCCTGTGTCCAGCTCTACCAACTGCTGCTCTGTGGCTCAGGGCCAATCCTTCCACCTCCTTTCTAGAAATGTGTTATTCTAGGTCAATGTGGGACTGTCAGAGACCTCCCAACACTATGTGGAAGGGAGGGGTAGGTAACCCATCTATACCATGGCTTCTCAGCAGGGACAGAGAGAGGAGTCTGAGACCTATACAGCTACATGCTCTGAGCCAAAGAACTCTGGGCCTAGTTGTTTGCAAGGGAAATGGCCCACACTTCATGGATCCACAGGATGAGGGCCCCCATGGCTGGAGAAATTGCCTAGAAGGACATTACTGGGTACTGTGGGGCCTTAGAGACCAGCAATGGGTAGAATGTGACAGGCAGAGAATTGGGGAGACACTATAGGTGTGATCTCAGAGCACCATGTGGGCCAGTGAGGAGAGGTTGCTTGAGAGTCACAGAAGAAAGAGTTCAAAGGAGTGAGCCATTCGTCTTGGAACTTAGGCATGAAGCCCATGGTAGCTTTAACAAGGCTAGGGTCCTCTGGGCCCGTGTTCCCCAGGAGGCTGCATTCGCATCTGTCCCCTCACAGATGGCTGGTGAGAGCATCTAGCAGCCCCCACCCCTACCCGGACCCCCTTCTGTCACAGGCCTCGGCTGCGCCGGGGAGTGTGGTGCAGCACAGTTATTTTTAGAGGTGGCACCATCTGTTCAACGTACTGAGTGGATTCTGCGTGTCTCCGCCATGGCCGGGGACAGTCGTGCCAAGTCAGGGGAGGGCTGCAGAATGAGCCGGGTCCCTGTCAGTTGCTTCTAGCTGGGACAGTCACTGACCAGCCTACCAGCCTAAGACCTGCAGGGCATATGATTTGGGGGGAGGCAGGGGCAGAGACTAGAAAGATGATGCAGAGTACAAGCCTACAGTGGAAGGTACCATAGGCTCCTTAGTCCCTGCATAGCCTGGACATCTTGTAGATTCTGAGTGTCTGACCTCCAGGATTGAGGTGACCAAGGGACAGACTAAAGAAGAACATGGGGTGGAAGAGGGCTTTATGTATCCCTGTAGGACCTAGCTCCAGGTATGTTGAACTTATGAGCCTGGCCTCATTGGACCAGACAGACTGGAACGCTTTTTCACTTGACTCGCAGCTGTGTGTCTCATCACCAGGGCAACCGTTATATCACCCTGGTAATGTGGAACAGGGGCCTAAAAAATAGCCTTTGGGAGTTCAGAGTTCACTACAGGTGACCCCAGCCTGTATGCAGGGCATGGTCACTACCCTTGGTGAGAGAGCTGGGCTGAGCCATTCCTGCCACAAAGAGCACAGGACTCACAGAAGGGTGAGGGCATCTCAGGGAGCCCAAGAGCTTGGAACTTCTTCAGAGGGGACCACTTGGCAACCTCAAGAAGGCCACCAACTTCAGTTGTGAGGTACAGACCTCAGCATGAGACTTACGTTCTGGTTGCCCTCTGACAATTAAGGGCACAGCCAGCTGCAGGGGAGCCCAGCCTGCCTGAGGACTGTGTTCGCAGAGTGCTCACACTTGTAAGGGGTGGGGTGCAAGCTGGCAAACAGCACCAGGGACTGCGGTATTGAGAGGCGAGCCTGCGGGGGATGCTAGAAACGAGGAGGGGCCGGACTTTAGCATGAGACACAGAATGGAGAACCTTTCAGAGAAGTTGGCATTAGGGCTTGTCTCGGAGATAAAGTTGTAGTTAACAGAAACTCGGTGCCTGGACATTCTAGAAGAGGGGACATGTGCTGGGAGGCAGGAGCATGAATTAGATCAGAAATGGCAAGTGGTGCCATTAGAACAGAGCTCCAGGGGCTGGCAGAGAGCCAGCTGGACAGGATACTAAAGGCCTGGCCCTGAATAGGTTTCTTAAAAACAGCCACTAGGGTGCTATTGCAGGCTTTTAGTGGTAGGGGGAGGGGTGATGTGAGTGTGAGTGTACAGTGGTGTGTGTATGTGTGTGTGTTTGTGTGTGTGTGTGTGTGTGTACAGTATACATTTATGATGTGTTTATGTATATGTGTGAGATGTGATATGTCTGTGTATGATGTTATATGTTTGGGTGTAAGTGTCATGTATGTATGTGGAGTAAGTATGGGCATATGATATATGTGTGGATTATGAGGTGGGATGTGAGAGGGATGCATGTGGATGTGTGTTGCATGGTGTTAGCAGTATATGTGGTGTGTATGTGTGTGTGTGTGTGTGTGTGTGTGTGTGTGTGTGGTATGGTATATACATGTGTGTGTGGAGTGGTGTGTGGTGTATGTGGAATAGTGTGTTCATATGGCATATGTATGGTATGGGTTTGTATGTATGCATATGGTATGGTATGTGTGTACTATGTAGGTCTAGTATATGATTCTGGTGTGTGGGTTGGTGTATGTGTGTATGACATATGTGTGTGTTAGGTGGTATGTGGGGTGGTATGTGTGTTATACGTGTATATTGTGGTGTTTAGATGTGGTTGTGGTGTGTGTGTGGTGTGTATGATATATGTGGGGTATGTGTTATATGTGTATGGTTTTGTGTGTGAATATGGGTGTGGTATGGTGTATAAGTATATGACATATGTGTGTGGTATACGTGTGTGTGTATTAGGGGACTGGCAGTTGTGGTAGGGTGTGGGTGTGGTGAATACATGTGAATGTATAGATTTTATTTCTCTATAAGCACATGCAGAAGCCAGCGCAGGGAGTCCAGTTTCTTCCTGTCTCTCTCTGTGTAGCCTCAAGACAAAATCTCTAACTGAATTGAAAGCTCGCCATTTTGTCTGGAAGGCTGCCCAGTAAACTCCCAAAATGCACCTGTCTCTGACCCTAGATACTGTATAGGTTCAGGCAACCATTCCCAGGTTTTCAGATGGGGCCTAGGGATATTAATTCAGACCTTTATGTTTATGTAGACAGTACTTTAACCACCGTGTCAGCTCCCCAACCAAAAAGGGAGGTAGCATGTAGGCACAAAGTGATAGACCACATGGGCACAGGTCTCAGTTCTATCCTGAGCAATGCCCTCATCAGTTGCATATTCTTGGGGAAGCTGTTATTTTACATTTTTAAGCCTCAATTTCTTCATCTACAGAAAAAGCATCAGACATCTTTCTCTGTGTACTATTGTAGGGTAGGGTCTACGGAGTACAATGTAGCCCTTACTTCATAGAGGCCTTTGTATGTGGCTGCTGCCACCACCCTTGCTTGCTGCAGCAGGATGAAAGGAGGGTGTGGGACTAGGAGAGCTTAGGAGCCCTAGAATGTGAGTGAGGTGGGTGTGCCAGAGTCCAGAGCCTAAGGAAGAGAGGAAAGGGGAGCTGTCCAGGTCTGGGCACCTGATTACTATAAAGGATGAAAGTGTCACTAAACAGCTTTTTAGATTCCACAAAGATCACAAGTCCTATGGAAGAATAAGTGCATCTGAGCAAGGCTAAGGGCCCGGATATCGATCTAAAAACAGGAATGCTGGGTAGCAATAAGAAGGTCAGTTGTAGATCCCAGGGTGAAGACACAGTGGAAAACCCTATGTTGATGCAGTCTGGTACCAGGTAAATAGCAAAGCCCAGGGCTAAAGAGGTTAAGTGCAAATGCAGGACCATGGCAAGCCCAAGAAAAGCCATGGCATGTATGGTCAGGGGGAGAAAACCCTAAGAAGTAGGAAGGAGAGTGTGAGGGGACATCTGTCACACACAAAGATCTAGAGACTGGAAATTCCTGTAGTTGGCTGCTTTCAATCACCTGCAAAACCATCTGAGGTCCTGGCCTATCAGGAAGCAGCATTTAATCGATTAGAAAGAGACAACCAGGATAGTGCAGAGCCAGAACCTTTAGCAAGGAAGTACCAAGTGCTAGAGACCAGAAGCTTCTTTAAGCTACCAGCCTATATCTCCAGATCCTCATCCACCCACACAGGGTGGGGCTGCCACATCTCTGTTTTAATCAGCCCCCCTGGGGTGTCAACATTACCAGACCTGAATGAACTGTCTTTGAGCAGCCTTGTTTTAAGAAGGGAGCCCATGTATCAACCATAGCTACTGCAGTTTCCTGGCCTTTGATGCCCTTCCTCTAAGTCTGAGGCCAAGGTTGAGGTAGCACACAGAGAGCTGGCCTTTCCTATCTCTTTGCATGGAGATAACCTGTGCTCAGGCATAGTGACATGAAGTACACAGTCACCAACACAAGTCACTCCTTGGCTGAAGCATACTGAGAGCACGGTGGCTGGCCTGTGCTGAAAGATGCCACACGCCACAGGATCACTCCGTCTCCTCCACTCCAGAGACACCCGAGACACAAGAGTCCTACTTCGTCTTTGCTGTCCACAGACTTCTGCAAACTCTGACTACATAGAAGTATTTTTTTCTCTGCCTCTAGTCTAGATCCCAAGGGACTCATTGAACTATTTTTAAACAGCCTCCCAACTTAGGCTTATCCCTGGCACTTCTGGATGTTCCTCCCTTCCCCGTGGAGAAAAGAACTTAGTAAATTCAGTGAGAGGTTTCCCAAAAACCTAAGTATGCCCTTAGTTCTGGTAGGAGCCAGGGCACAGAAACAAATAAATCCCCGGTTGCTGGCACTTCTGATTAGGGGTAAGTGACAGAGATATACTGATACATTCTCTGCCCATGCACTTCAGTGGCATCATTAAGTGGTGTCATATTTCTGCCTCGGTGTGTCCACGGGAACAGCCCCTATTTCCTGAGAAGCGCCCTTTGAGCCTTACTCTTAAATGTGACAGATAACCTCCCTGTGCCCGTTCAAGAACTCATGAAAACACAGTGCCCTTCCCAGAACCCTCAGATTGCATCCCAGATCCACAGATACTTTTAACTCTGACCTTCTCAACCCCTCAGCCTGACAGCTAACCTTGCTGTCCTGGGGAGCTTAGGAACATTTACAGCACTTTGTCTTATCAGAACTAGAGCCTCTGGACAGCTCTCTGTCAGGCATTCTTTCAGTTTCTCCCTCCAAATAATCAGCACCTCAGAATTGAGGACAGCTCAGAGTGGAATCAGTTGCCCTTCTTACAGTGCTCGGTTAGAGGCATGAGCCTGTTTCAGTACCAGGACCATGTGGACAGCTCACATGCCAAAATCTGCAGTCAACTTACAGGGGGTAGCAAAGGGCTGATGTCATCGGGTTTCCTGACACCCAGTGGCTCTCAGCATCTTCTCCAGTCATCTATCAATATTTCATCCCCAGAGTCTACTCCCTAGGCCCCATCCCTTCACAGTCAGAGGTGACTGCGGACCCATCAGCCGGCTAGAAATCCATGCTGCCAGGGTTGTTGAGATTACATGTCATTGCCCTCAGCACACAGAGGCATCAACCCCAATCTGGCTATTCTCCCTTTCTTTGAAGCTCTGTTTATAGCCTGTGAGGACAGAGCAGGAAAGGAGGGAGAACAGAGAGAACAGTGCCTGAAAGGGACATCGTCACTGTGTGATCTCAGAGCTGGGAGCTTTCAGGATTGCAGAGAGATTTCATGATGGGGAGGAAGGTGAATCTGAGAGAAGGTTGAGGCATGTGGCTGGACTCAGAGAATAATGCCCAAATCACCCATCCCATGCCAGGTGCGCCACTATACCCAGCCTGTCACCACACAACCCAACCTTTCATCTCCAGCAACCCAGAATAGCCCTTCCCAGTGTGTTGCTATATTAAGTCCTTCTTATGTGCACCCACTAATGGCTTGATTGTTTTAGCTTGGTCAGGAAACTTCAACAGGAAGCACACAAAGAAGCATGCTTTAAGGCAAACACTGCTGTGCCTCAATGGGAAGCTGTGGATTATAACTGAATGGGTGGTTGGGTTAGTAGCTGGATAGATGGGTAGTAAGTGAGTATATAGATGGATGAATATGTAGGTGGATAGATAAACTTATAGGTAGTAGGTGGGTATACAGATGGATAATTGGGTGGATGGGCCACTACACTAGAAGATGCTTAAGTAGGTGGGTGGGTAGATGGCTAGGTGGGTAGTAGATGGATGGTTAGGTGGTAGGTGGGTGTATGGATGGATGATTAGATGGGAAGGTGGATATACTGACAGATGATTAAGTGGGTGGGTGGATAGTTAGGTCGATGAATAATGAGCAGTAATGAACAGGCAGGTAGGTAATTGAATTGATACTTGGATATGTGTGTGAACAACCTAGTTCTCCAGAGATGGATGCTTGTCCCACCACTACCATTGGCAGCTCATCCAGAGACCAGGGGCAGTGGAGGAAGCTGACACTAGGACAGACACTGTGAAGAAGCCCCGGGTTCCTCACTGCCCACCCTGCTCCTGCCACCCATCACCCATGTCCGCAAGCCTCTCGGGGCTCTTTGTGGGAATTTTTCCCTTCCTTTCTTTTTTTTTCTTCTTTTCTTTTTTAGAGTTTCCTTTTCTGGTTAACAGAATAGCGTTTGCCTAAAAATAGCCATAACTTTGCTTCTGAGGTATTCATTTTCAGTTCCTTTTTCCCTGTTCTCATTCCTCAGCTGTGAGGATACAGAGCTGAGGTTGTCAGCCCCCACTTTGACGAGCCCTCATGCATATACACACTGCAGGGCTTGAACACTCAGATGGGGGTTCTCTCTGGCTCAGTCATGTTCCCACACTCCCATGGACCTACTCAGTGACCTGTGTGATTCCTTTCATTCTTTGGGGTCCCTCATACTAAGCACATATTTGACACTGTGAGGACCTCCCCATCTCTCACATCCCTAAGTTGGGTCTTCCCAGGCCTAGTCCCATATATACTCACACTATAGCACACACCTGCCCAATACGTGCCTGTGTACCAATACCCATGCTCTCCCAAAACCATCAGCTTCTTTCCTTTTTACACACATGTACAGAGGAAATTATCTTCTCCCAAGAAAGATTTATAAGAACTCTGTTCCTCTATCTCCACCTGTTGGGCTGAGCTTTCTGCTTCTCTGGCCTCCTACCCAGCTCCCCTGTGCCACCAGAATGTGTAGCTAGGAGAGAAAAGAAAATGCCCTCCCCAGGGGAGAGAGACAATTAGTTCATTTAGACCAGAGCAGAGGATACAACACCTTTGTGCTGAGCTGATTGGGTGATGCCGGAGCAGAGATGAAGATGCTTAAGTGAGCAGCAAAGCACATCTTGGGTTGTTTTAAAGGGGGGCACTCAGTTTAAATAGTCCAGTTTTGCCGGTTAGAAGCAGAAGGTGAATGAAATGACCATTCATCAAGTAACGAACACTTTCTTATTGCCAGGGGCTCTGCCTCAGTTAATCCTTACAAAATCCTGCACACTTGACTGAATGATCTCCATCTTGGGGGATGAACTAAGACAGAGATTAGAGTCCTGCCAGAGCCATATAAGAAGCAGAGGCAGACTTGGGTGGCCTGGGAGCACCACACTTGTGTCCCCATATCAGTTCTTGCTGTCAGGGATAGTTCAAAGAAAGTGGTGGCTTTAAAATGCATATTCAGGTGGCATTTAAATTCAGCACCTCTTAAAACAGAAGGATTTGGCATCCAGGAGTTATTTTTAGCAGACAGTTCATTTGCAACCGTCCCAGCTACCAGGCATGCTTCAGCTCAGATCTGAAAAGCTGTTGGTTTGAGCTAGGGGTTGCTTTTTTTAAATCTCTCCTTTGAAATATAGATTCCCTCTTTGTTAAATTAGCTCAAATATATAATTTATAGATTTATATAATATATAAATTAACTCCTATATGCATGCGTATAAAATCTCCTTCCTTTGCTAGCACCTCTCCTGAGAAGACTTTCAGAAGCTCCCTAACCTGTTCTTGATTCATTAAGATCTAACAATGCATACTCATTCAAATGCTAAGATGAAACCAAAATTTAGAAATCCAACATTGTCACAATGTTCTGGTTTCTAAACAGCTTGGAACTTCAGAAAATGAAAGGACCCTGGAGCAGAGTAGCCCATTCTCCTCACTTGTCTCATGGAAACTGAGCCCCAGAGAAGAAAGAGGCTTGATTAATGTCACACAACAGAAGCTGGAATTGGAGGGAGATGGACTCACTGTGTGACCTGCTCTGTTTCTCAACCTACCTTTCTCCTGCCCTCAGTTCCATCCACACACTATTCATCTATCCATGCACACATCTTTTTTTTCCTTCCTCTTTTCATCCCCCCAATCTATCCATTCTTCTACCTGCCCATTCATCTATCCATCTAAGAGAGAGAGAGCGGGGGGAGACCTATCAACATATCCATCCATCTCATAGATGATAACTCGAAGGCTGACCTAGGGCCTCATTCATTCACTAAACATTTACAGAACACACATCAATGTCAGTACTGTGTGTCCCCACAGGAAGCATGGCTATTGTCCATGTGTGTCTCTCCAGCCCTCGTGTAAAGGAGATAGCTCAGTAGGCCCAAGCAATAAAGTGTGATTTGTACACCAAGCCAGGGACACATACGTAGGCTGGATGGACAGAGACATTGAAGCCAAGAAGGCCAGCAGCTGCTAGAAAGGCCAATGCCTGGGCAGATACAAGTGCTGCAAATGTGGCCACCGTGGGGCTGAGAGGGTTAGCACAGACATTTGAGTCATTGGCTTTTTCTGTCTGCCTTATCTCACTGGGGTTCTACCAAGTGCTTTTGTGGCTATGAACCCCATGACTTTGTATTGATCATGGTTAACAGTCATAGCAAGTTCCAAAGTAAGCTGTGCAATTTAAAACTTAAAAACAAGGTGCCCAGCATGGGGGTGACCTTGTGCAAGTGGCTGTGAGATGTGGAGTTGGGGTGTGACCAGCATCAGATGGAGAAGATAAGAGTCACCTATGAATGACCTAAGCTCCAAGTTGTTGCTGATTCGGTCATCCCAGACTTTCATCCCTCTATACTTCCTCACAAGCCCCTCCCACCAGATGTGTGTTTCCATTTCTTTCTGGGGCAGCTTCCTATTTATATGCAAGAAAGGGTATCACCTGCTCACTGTGCTTGCAGCACCCAGGATTCTCCATGGCAGCACTGATTGTCAGTTCTTAGGTGGAAGGGACCAGGTCTCGATTATTCATTGTCTGGTACCAGGTGGGTTTCCACAATACTGTCATTGAAATGAGGACTGGGGCATGTGGGGGGTAGATGCGCAGGTAGTGGACTGATGAAGGAGTAGAAGGAAGATGGGAGAGTGGAAATGAGGGATGGATGGAGAAAAGAAGGGAGGGAGAGAGAAAGGGAGGGAGGAAAGGAGGGAGGAAAGGAGGGAGAAAAGGAGGGGGAGGAAGGAAGGAAGGAAGGAAGGAAGGAAGGAAGAAAAGAAGGAAGGAAGGAGAAGAATAAATGGTATGTCATGGATGGATGGGTGGATGGATGGATGGATGGATGGATGGATGGATGGATGGATGGATGGACAGGCAGATGGATATATGGGCAGACAGACAGACTAATAGGCAATATAAGGATGGTGGATAGATAGATGCATGAGGATGTAGATGAATGGATAGATAAGTGGAAGGAAGCAAAGAAAGAGATGGTGTGTGGGTGGGTGGATAGATGGATGGACCGATGGGTAGCTACATAAAGGAAAGAAAGTAAGATAGATGGTGAGTGATCAGATGGATACGGTTTAAAATCAGTTTATCTTAATCCGTATTCCTTCATATCAACAGAAGCCCATTAACTTGTGCCTGTTATTCTGATCACAGAGATAATTGCTGCTAACACTTCTCTTGGCTTGTGCTGTCACAGAAGTAATTATCAGTGCCTGTAAGCCATGCCACAGGTATCAAGGGATGGAGTGAAAACAGCACCTTAGGTTTAAAAGCCCCTTGTGGTTTGTAAGCCACTTCGCTTTCCATATGGTGCTTTGTTTAAGCCTCAGGAGAAGTCCTTGAGAGAGCATTACAAAGCAAGGCCCTGGAGCTCTCAGAGTGAGTGAGTCTCTGTGTGCCCTGGTTCAAATTCCAGATCCATTGCTGCCAACCCTCATGAGGCTGCAGCCACCTTCCTTAACCTCAGTTCCACATATGTTTTGTGATGATATCCAGGTCTTAAGTCTGCCTCTGCCTCTGCCTCTCTGCCTCTGCCTCTCTGTCTCTGCCTCTTTCTCTCTGTCTCTCTGCCTCTGCCTCTCTGCCTCTGCCTCTCTGTCTCTGCCTCTGTCTTTCTGCCTCTGCCTCTCTGTCTCTCTGTCTCTGCCTCTGCCTCTCTGTCTCTCTGCCTCTGTCTCTCTGCCTCTGCCTCTCTGTCTCTGCCTCTGTCTCTCTGCCTCTGCCTCTTTGTCTCTCTGTCTCTGTCTCTCTGCCTCTGCCTCTCTGTCTCTCTGCCTCTGCCTCTCTGTCTTTCTACCTCTGCCTCTCTGTCTCTCTGCCTCTGCCTTTCTGTCTCTCTGCCTCTGCCTCTCTGTCTCTCTGCCTCTGCCTCTCTGTCTCTCTGTCTCTGTCTCTCTGCCTCTGCCTCTCTGTCTCTCTGCCTCTGCCTCTCTGTCTCTCTGTCTCTGTCTCTCTGCCTCTGCCTCTCTGTCTCTCTGCCTCTCTGTCTCTCTGCCTCTGCCTCTCTGTCTCTCTGCCTCTGCCCCTCTGCCTCTGCCTCTCTGTCTCTACCTCTGTCTCTCTGCCTCTGCCTCTCTGTCTCTCTGTCTCTGTCTCTCTGCCTCTGCCTCTCTGTCTCTCTGCCTCTGCCTCTCTGTCTCTCTGCCTCTGCCTCTCTGTCTCTCTGCCTCTGCCTCTCTGTCTCTCTGTCTCTGCCTCTGCCTCTCTCTCTCTGCCTCTGCCTCTGTGTCTCTCTTTGTCATCTCCCACCCACACTGTTGCCTGAGGCTGAGGACCAAGGCTTCCCAAGTTACAAATAAAAAGTCACCTCTTATCCTTAAGAAAGCAAAGCCTGCACTAGAAGATTTCTAGTGAGTCCCTCCCTCCAGCAATAGGTACACCTACCCTGAGCTCAGACCCACCTACGCCTCCAGACAGCAAGGATCCAAAATGCTACACCTCATCTGCTCTTCATCTTGTTCACAAGTCACTCTGCGTTGTTAGATCACCGTCTTCTCAAGCCTTTTAGTTTTTATTTCTCTCCTGTTTTCTTGGATTTCCCCAAGACACAATCTGCAATAGAAAGTGTGCTGATCAACATAGAACCCCTTATGTCCCCTCTGTGTGGGACCCAGACCTCCTCCAACCTTGTGCTCCAAGAGCGCTCTCCACACCTCTTTCAGCTTGCATGTGCTGGGTTCAGGGTCCTGCTGAGGACCTGCAGTCTTTGTAGCCATGGAAAAAAGTAGTAAGCCTGAGTCATGTGAGCCAGCACTTCCTAAAGAGGCTCTGGTCCATAGAACAGGCTCTAGCCGGGCCCTTCTTATGGGATGGTGGGCCACAGTCTAAAGTTTAAAATTTCTCTAACATTGTGCTGCTGTGTGAACTTGGATAAATTTCTTCAATCCCGTGGGGCTCATTCTTTTTGTCAGTAAAATGGGCTTAATTATAATAGCCACCGGATGGGGTTATAAAGAGCTAATGGGAAGCTGGGCGTGGTGGGGCATGTCTGTTCTGCCAGCATTCGGGAAATGAAAACTAGGGGACCAGAAGTTTAAGGTCATTGGAGGACAGCCTACAAGAGATACTGTGTGTGTTTGTGACATTGCTTACTTTTTATTTCATTCATTTATCCGTAGTTATTTACCAGATGAATGGTGAGGTACCATTTTAGCCAGAGCAACACATGAAATACACTGCCTGCATCCTTGAAACTTAGCTCCTAGCAGATGAGACTGTATGAAGCATGTGAACACATGCACATGCATTGTGTGTGTGTGTGTGTACATGTGTGCATGCATGTGCATGTCTATGTTGCTAGGGATAGATCCCAGCATGTGAGATAAGCACTATGCTGCTTGCTTTCATGCTTAGCAGTCATGTGTAATACTATATGTACAGAGACCTCTTAGCATGTCATCTGATGTATGATACTTGTTTAAGAAATGAAGGGGAAAGTCCTTGTGAGAGGGACCAACATGTAATGCCAGCACTTGGGAAGTAAAAGCAGGAGAATCCAGAGTTCAAGGCCACCTTTCACTACATAGCAAGTCTGAGGCTATTCTGTCTCCAAAAAAAAAAAAAAAAGAGGAAAAAAGGATTATTGTTTGTATTCATGGACAGAGTTGGCCTCCATTCACCTGGTCCTAAGGTGAGTGAGACCTTATGAGCTTGGATAATGTCATTACAGGGCCACCTCTGCACTGGAGGGAAGGTACAGGCACACAGTGTTTCTGGCACCCAGACTTCCTCTTAAGGCATCATATCTATACCATACTCTGCTCTGTGGGATACCTATTGGTCCCAGTGTATATATAGTGCATTTTCAGTTTATGTAAGTTGAAGTGTCTCCTGTAGGATGGCATAGGATGCCTCAGTCAGGACACAAGACATACACCCTACTGTATTAACTACCAGGGTTTGCTTGCACAGCCCATCCTGCCCAGCATATCTGAGACAACTTCCCCCAGGGAAGAAGAGGGAAGGGCACCATCACAACTGGACTTCTCCACCCTCTTGCTCTCTGTGGCCCTTGACAAACTCTTTCCCCACTGAGAAAATGAAACACACAAACCTGCCACAGTGACTCTAAAATGTGGTGAAGAGGCCTGTGAAGAGAAAGGTCAGATAGGTGGAGAGCGGACTGATTCTGGCACCTTTCTTCTTCCTGTATCCCTGCTCCTCACTGTCCACCCAGGCTAGCTGGCTATGGCTGATGGGAGGGGCTGATCCTGCGCCAAGCTCAAGAGAGCTCAGCTGGGGCCCTTTGTCACCCAACCCTTGCTGGGGCCCCAGCTACTGGTGTTAGGTATCCTGGCAGATAGGATTCTCTTCCTGGCAGCCTGAAGCCACTGCACTCCTGCATGGGTAGAGCAGAGAGAAGTGACTCCCTCCTTCCAGAGGGACCTGCAGGCTGCTGGATGCTGTCCTTGGTGCTGACCAGTGGGGGCTCCAGGTGAGGGCTCCACAGATCCCAGCTCTTGCAGGGAACCAACGCTCTGGATTCAAGGACAGCTTCATGAATACTTATGGTGGTTCCCCTGACACTGGTCTGAGTTCCTGGAGGACTGCGGTGGGGGCTGTGGGTACAGATGGGGCCTGTAAGGGGGAGTGTCGTAGAGGAGATGTCAGGGGACTTATAAGGAGAGGAGTTGTGTCCCAGACTGTATGGACGAACAGCATGTGTAAATACATAGGGCCAGTGAGAGAAGGTCTTCTGTGTGTCTATGAAGGGACATTCAGTTACATGCCTAGAGATAGGACAATGTGTGACAGTGTGCAAGGGAGGTGTCTCCACCAGGGTAGCATGAAATGCAGCCCTGTGCTGGTATGTCTGTGACCATGGGATAGGCACAAAGAGAGCAACTGGTATGTTGCATAGCATCTGGGCTGTTTAGCAAGAGAGCAGTTTCACCCCAGGGTATGTGTAGGAGGAATTCAGTGTATCATGTGAATATACCCCTGGCTTGAATAATATAGTAGCCAAAGGATTGGCAGTATGCTGGTGTGTTGAGGGAATGAGAACCAGATGTGTGTGTGTGTGTGTGTGTGTGTGTGTGTGTGTGTGTGTGTGTGTGTGTATTCAATGGTTCCTGAAGGTAGCAGATTAACACTGTTTCTTGACTCTCCTAAACATCTGTCTTTGGATATCTCACCCTCATCATCACTCACTCTGTGATTGTATCCACAGGAGCTGTCCTGACCATGTAGATGCCAGCCCCAGGGATCAGCATGGGCCCCACTGAATGGAGACTCCTGGGACAGCATTCCTGAGCCTCTTCGGCCCCTGGACCTCACCCCACTTCTGGGGACACTCCTCGGAGCTCTCCAGTGCTGTCGCCAGCCCACCTCAGCCATCACCTCCTCCAGGGACTCGAAGTTGGTCGCCTCAAGCTACTGCCCTCTGGTGAGGGTGTACTGAGGACAGCCACATACAGCCATCACCCAGAGGTCCCTTTTCCAGTGCTGACCCTCAGGCCCAGCCTGAGTAGAGACTTCAGCAAACATGGGTGATATGACCAACAGCGACTTTTACTCCAAAAACCAAAGAAATGAGTCGAGCCATGGGGGCGAGTTTGGGTGCACCATGGAGGAGCTGCGCTCCCTCATGGAGCTGCGGGGTACCGAGGCTGTGGTCAAGATCAAGGAGACATATGGGGACACTGAAGCCATCTGCCGGCGCCTCAAAACCTCGCCTGTTGAAGGTAGGTGTGGGAGGCTTACACTCGGGTTGCTGTGGAGTTGGCTCCGGGGTCTGTGCCCATGAAGTCTAACAGTGGGGATATCTCCAAGGTAGACTGAAACATTAATGTCTTCAGACTCTAGCTGTGTTCTAGCAAGGAGGCTGAATCTCATCACATGTCTGGCTCATGCCACTTATGGAGAGAATGGCAGTCAGACAGTTGGGTGAGGGCTATACACTGGAAAGAAGGTGTTAAATCAGCCTGAAGAGGTGGTAACTACCACCTCTGTGAGAACCAAGAGGCATCTGGCTTTGAGGGTGAGTGGGAGCGGGGACTCAGAAAGTACCCATGTCCTGCTCACCTGTGTCCAGACACAGCATGGATTCCACACTGTGGTTGCAGCTCAGAGTCCAACCTCCAGCCCACACCTATATACTGTTCCCATGCTTCTGAAGTGCCCTCCTCATGGCTGCCTTGGGCACAGACCCACAGCACTGTAGACAGGAAGTTTCATGCAGTTATCACAGCATGCCCTGCCTCCCGGTTGCAGGGGCCAGTTGTAGTCACAAATCCAGGCTCTGGATAAAGAGCATGGGGACAGAGGAATGGGCCAGAGAGCCAGTTATGAGCTATGATGGACAAGATGGTGGATGTCCTCATAGGCTCTTTCCTGGAGAGTAGGAGTGGGGGCCATCT
This sequence comes from Micromys minutus, assembly GCF_963924665.1. Classification (NCBI taxonomy): domain Eukaryota; kingdom Metazoa; phylum Chordata; class Mammalia; order Rodentia; family Muridae; genus Micromys; species Micromys minutus. The sequence continues at coordinate 32,439,186 of NC_137972.1, forward strand.
TACGACTTCACAAAGTAAACAGGCCCGGGGGCTTCCAATGAGAAGCACTGAGCTACTGCCACCACTGCTGCTGCCACCAATACCACTGCCACCACTGCCACTGCCACCTTTTCAGAGGCAACCAGAGGTTGGGCATGTCCAAGAGACAGAGCAAAAAGAGCTTAGCCCTGCTAGGACTCCATTTCTATGAGTTACCCACTGTGGCCATGTGGGAAGCTTTTCCTACACAAAGCCAGAGGAACAGGCAGATGGCTCTACCCTGACTCCTCCAGGCCTGTGACCCAGAGCAATGGCTGCCCTGAGCCTGGGCCTCTTCCTCTGGAATATGAAGCACAGTGCTCCCTGTGCAGAAGCTTTCTGTAGAATTGGACGTGCAGCAGACACTCAGAAAGTGGCAAGTGTGAGTTTTCTAAGCAGATGGCAGTTACTTGCTCAAGTACAGATTGCAGTCTGGGATATGGGTGACAACTAGGTTTGGAGAAATCTGTCCCCAAGTCCTTGTGTTCATAACTGGGCACTACTAGACCTACTTTGTGGGGCTTATAGGGACCTTGGGATCCAGCCAGGTAGATTAATGGTCACATATTAGTACCTGCCATTGCCGAGTGTCTACTAGGTGGTTGTGCTCTTTCCTCTTGAGCCAGAAGGTGAAGCTGAGGATGCTTGCCTCTTTTTATTCTGCCTGCCCTCACTGATACCTTGACCACTGGCTGAGCCAGAAGTCTGGAAGCATTATTTGATGGAGAGAGAAGGTAGAAAGGAAACATCTATTCTGACTCTAAACTTGAAAACAGCCACATGGGGTTGGAGTCCTAAGAAGGATGGGGACTCTGCTTGGGGCTCCTGCACACCACCCCCAGTCAATCTCTGGCCTTGCAGGAGGCACAAATGCCTGAGTATCCTTTACCTTTGAATGGGAGACCAGAATGTTGCTTTAAATATTACTGGGCCCTGGTTCTAAGGAGGCTGTGACTATCTCCCCAAGCAAAGAACTGACTATTGAAAACAGATGTAGCTCACTTCATTGGGGTCTCTAACATGTGTATCCCAAATTAACACCCCCATTTCTGCTAGCCAAGCTCTCTAGACTCCAGAGTGTGAGGCCATGCATGACCAAACTCTAGCACTAAACAGAACAATTTCCAGACCTTCTCTGTACTCCTGGAGTGGTAAAGGGAGCAAAGATGAGCCTGAGGATACGAACTTGGCCTTCTTTTTATGTGCACGCAGCACCCAGCTTGGTGCCTACCACCAAAAAGGGCTGAACAGCTAGCTGTCCAATAGCACCCTGAGATGTATCCACTGAGTTCCCAGCCAATAGGGAGCCCTGGCAATGAGCATCCACACAGCACATAGCTGAGAGTGAGTATAGGAATAGCTGATGCTCCCAAGGGGTGGTGAGGCATGTAGTCAGGGAAGACCTGGAAAGCTTTCTGCTGTAGATGTTTGGAGTTGGCCATGGAGCAAAGAGACGGAAATATGTGTATCGTGACACAGAATGCTGCTTCTTGCAAAAGTACAGATACAGGACATGGTGAGAAATTAGGCACTAGGTGTAAATGAGAGACCGGGTTTTGGTGTTTTTTGTTGTTATTGTTGTTCGTTTTGGGGTTTTTTTTTTTTTTTTCTTTTTCTCTGTCTGATGCTCAGCTAGCCATGTGCTTCTGGGCCTTTGGGGTTTCTAGCCATTGGTTTGCGTCTCCAAACCTAAGGTTTCTAAGAAGAAAAAGATCTGAGGAGAGAATGCCACCATTGGATTAACTAATTCTAAAGTATTGGTTACTAAAAAGTTCTTTCAGGGTATCAGGAGAGATGGAAATAAGGGGAGAGGCATAGGGGCAGACTGCTACAGATCTCCAGATGTGGAGGACCTGGGTTCAAATCCCAGCTTTGCCATTCTACAGCTGTGGGACTCTAGGCGTGTTACTCAACCTCTCTGTGCTCATTTCCTTATATCTGTGGCTCTAATGATAGCAGTGACCTTTTTGGTGAGGATAATGTGAAACAGTCCCGGGATGGAACATCACCAGTTTCCCATGGACACAGTTGGTTATACACACTGAATGACACAAACCAAATACCCAGTGTCTGGATACCCATCAGGAATAGCTTTTGTTGTTCTTGCCATTATGGTAAAAAGCAATCATGTTCTCCCAACAAGGTGATCTATAATTGTTTGGATTTATAGGTGGCACTCTGGGGTGCCCCCATACATGTGTTCCTTAAAGCAATTAGACTACTGTGCAGATGTGCAGAGGCCACTGCTAACCACCGCTCAGATAGGTACAATATCAGACCCAGGGGCATCCCCTGAGAGACCAGACATAAGCATGGCTGGGCTTCCACAATTCTTTTCTCCCTGCTGTCTCAGGTTCAACATCTGGGCTGGGTTTAACCTCATGATTTAAAGATCTGGCTATCCCCCAGCCCCAGCCTCTAACTCAGAAGCCACATGGTCCGGGCTATGCCTGCTCCCCGTGGAGACTCACACTCGATGCTCTGACACCCCCTGCCATTCACATGCTATTAAGATCAGAGTGCTGGTGTGGGAAGCTGCCCCAACCCTGGATACAGCGTCACCACCTTATACAGCTGAATTTAGGCAGAAAGCTCTCAGGATAGATGGGGTCTGAGGATCCAGTGGTGTGACTCTGTCTGTAGCCCTGCTTTTTGCACCAGAGGGTGTGGGCTCAGCTCCCGTGGTCAGTGCTGTGTTGCCTATATAGAGGCCTGACTTTAGAGACACTCCATAAGGCCAGTGCACCCTCTGCCCCTCTTCACACAGTTTCTTTCTGTGTTCACTGCTGGTCAATGCCCTTTCCTGCTCACCTGCCAGTCCTTCTCCCTCCACACTCTTCCAGACTGGGATGATAGAGCTTCAATCCTTATGACTTTCTCCTCAAGGGACATTAAGAAAGTTCAGTAGAACTTCTGGAGCCTCTTTTCTCTGTCTTTGGAAAGGGAAAACATCAGTACCTGGTGGCCATTCGATTCCATAAGCCTTTGAGGCAATGCTGAGGTAATGCCGGTCACCTTAGTTATCACCACACTGAGTGCTCTTAAAAGTAGTACACATGGCTCTGGCCCCATGAAGGACTTAGGGAAGCAGATAAAATGGTCCCCAATGAAGACTGTATATGTTCTCTGAGGAAACAAAGAGTGGGTACCTGTGTTAGGAGCCCAGGCCTAAAGCACAAGTTTATATTATTTCCTGGGGTGTTCCCTTTATTTGGCTTCTATGCCCAAAGCCTTAAGCAGTAGCCACAGAAGGAAGGGTAGAAGAGAGGCAAGCATGCCCTGGTACCCCTTCATGCAAGGGATGGGTCCGTGGCCTAGGGAAAGACAAGGGACACTTTGTGTCATTCATTAGATGGGAAGCTTTGGTTCTCCAGGCCCTACATGACCCTGAGCCACATGAAGCTTTGTGACCTCAGCCTTCCCTTGGCCCCACAGGAACAGCACCTAGAACAGGTCCCTGTCAGGTGTTTATCACTAAGTGTCTCATGGTGGGAAAAACAAGGGAAACAAAGGGGCCAGGACAGCACAGAGAACTTGACACCATGCTGGTATTGAAAAGGGCAGCCTATGGTTAATTTTAGATGACTCCCAAGCCAGCCTACACCGTGGGACAAGGAGCAAGAAATGGAGAACAGTTCATGGAGATGGGGTATGCCCTGTGATAGAAAATTGCCCTACTGTTTTAGAACCAGAACTGTCCATGAATTAGCCACAGCATGGGGACCCACCCAGAAGGGGTAGAATAGTGAGTGGTGACCTCTGTCTTTCTAGCCTTGTGTCCTATGTCTCCTGAGGGACACTGTGTCCCTGGGGGTTCAGCTGGTAAACCAAGGAACCTGGAGATGTAGTAGGATCCCAGGTGTGGTGAGATAGGGGCTTCTGGGATGTAGATACCATGTGGGGACACTTTCAGACTGGAGACAGACCACAAGACCTCCCTGTTCCCTGGAGATCTTTCTAGAAGGGATGTTGCTCATTTGTAGAGCTCTTAACCATATGGCATAAAGGCCAGAAGAGAAAGACTCACATGGGTATTCCTAAGTCTGAGAAATTTAGCCACCTTCGCACACAAATGTGGGGCAAGAAGAAAAGACTAGAGGAAGAAAGTCCCCACCTCAGTCCTCCTGCTGAGAGTTTAGCAGATTTGGTTTTCTTCTGTAAAATGCTGCTTGGGTCCCCTTTCATCTGCCTCTCAGAAACAGCAACTCAAAGCATCTTTAGAAATTTTCTTTAAAAACTGTCTTTTGGGGCTAGGAGTATGACTCAGTTGACAGAGTACTCACCTAATGTGCCCAAGACCTGAGTTCTATACCCAGCACCACATAAACCAGCCATTATGGTGTACACCTTTAATCCTGCACGCCTTAGGTGGAGCCAAGAAACTCAGAAGTTAGCTACACAGGGAGTTCAAGGCCATCCTGGGCTACATGAGACAATGACTCAATCAAAAAGAAATCAAATCTCCTTGTGGTATTTACTGAGCTGCTATTGACTGGTGATCATCTCATGTAGGCTTCTACTATAGAAGGGATTTCATTTCTGCACATAGACATGTCATCCACAGGCATGGCTGACTCCAGCATCATCTGGATGACTGGCCATCCCTCCTGTTCTGCTTAACTTCTGCTGCCCTTGCCTTGGCTTATTTCACAGACAGGCACTGGGGACCCTGGTAGACTCAGGCTGAGGCCCTCCCATTCCATTCTCCCCAGAAGTATCATAAGTAGCCCCTTTAAATTCCCAGAAGACGTTCTTATTGGACCACCTGAACTCACAAGACCCCTCTCAAACCAATCAGATCTGTCTCTCAAGGACCAATAAATAGTAGAAGTTAAAGAGGGGACTAGAGACAACCACAGGGGCCTCTGGGTGCAGTACACACATGACTGTGTGGAGGAAAAGCAGACACTTTGCTCCTGAGGAGCACTCAGCCTTCCTAGGAAGAAGAGAAGGAGGAAACAGCTAAGGGACATGGAAGATTCCCCCAATACATTAGACTCCAACTATGTGCAGCAGCCCCTAATAATCACACCCAGAGAACCAGAGAAATGCCACGGTGCCAGCATGTGCAAGCTTGTGACAAGTGTCACAGCAATGAGGAGACTGGCCTGGTGTCATGGCCAAGTCTTGGTTCCTCTTTCTGTCGAGCCATAGGTAATTTACCACTCTGGACCTCGGTTTCCTCGTCTGTAACATGGCATGAGCCCATGCAGCTTTCGTGGCATTGTTTTAAGAAGTGAAGAAAACACACAGTGTGATTTAAGCCTACCCTGTGGGAACTGTGACCCAGCATCATCATTGTCATTCTTCTCTGGTAATCTCCATGTGACTTTAGGGGACATGTTGGGCTTAATTTGTGGTGAGAGTCCATCACCCAATCCTGGCCAATGAGTGAGCTTGTGTAGCAAATAGGAAGAGATGAGGTGGATTTTGTTTTGCTTTGTTGTTTAGTGAAGCCTGCTATTTGCTCTGGAGTGCATACACACCCTCCCTGAGACACTCCCCCACCCGCCATGGAGAAAAGTCCTCTAAAAGTGGGTTCATCCGGACACCTGAATCAGTGGAGCAGCTCTTCAGAGTGGCGCCCACACACCATATGAATCATCAATAGAATAAAGCTAGGAGCCCAACAGTGCACGCTGAGAAGTGTCCCTGATACACGGCTCCACAGGCCAGCCAAGGGGTACAAAGGAGAGCAGAAAGCAGTTCAAAAAGGGCTGCCCTGCAGCTGATCAGAAAGTTCCTGGGTGATCTCAGCGGGACGAAGAGGCTCTGGTGACCATCCAGCAGTGCTCTGCCCAGCCAGGGCCACCATTACTCACTGTGGGCCACGATCACTCACTGAGGGTCGCCATCACTCACTGTGGACTGCCAAAGCATCCAGGTCAAATGTTTTCAGCAGGGCTCCCAGTAGCCAGTAGAAAGAGGAAGTGTGGTTAGGAAAGGTCACCTGATTCTCAGAACAAAGCCACCATTGTTTTACAGAATAGATATTCACTAAACAGTAAGCATCTACTGTGCACTCAAAAACAAAAAGAGGAAGAGTGAAAACTTTGGCTTTGAGTTCTGACACTCATGGAGGGCCGTTAACCTGTCTCTCCCTCTTTGAGCCTTTTTAAATGTGGCATATCTGTTATGTGCATATTTGGACCACACCTTCTCTTCTCTAAAGAGATGGTATAGCTTCCTAATGTTTCCTAGGGAACAACATTTATGTCTCATGACTGCCCCTGGGATATTGAGGACCAGGCAGCCTTCACAGACATCTACTTTTGGTCCAAGGTCAGGGCAATTGGGCTAGAAACTAGTATGAGTTTCTGAGCAATCTGGAAGCCACAGGCGGCTGGGCTTCAGTCCTGCCAGTAGAGAGGATGCAGAAGAGATGATCTTTTCCAGACATCCTCTCCCCTCTCCAAAGGGAGTCACGGGCAGAGCATAAGCTATACTTGCCCTGTTACTCTCTGGCCTAGAAGCAGTTCTATTTACAGCAGGGAACTGACCCCAGCTATGATGCCATGAACTAGCTAGAGCATGCTTAACCGCAGTGTGCCAACCCTCATGGCTTTGTGCCCCATTGTCTTCTCATCATCCTTGGGAGCCAAGAACTGTTTTCATCCCAGCTGCCACAGAAGGAAACTGAGCTCAGAGCCTCTCCATTAACATGTATCTCCCATGCTACCTGGCTGTGAATGTGACAGACAGGAATGACTGCAGTGAGAAGGAATGTGCTAAAGATCAAAGACGCACTGATCCTGCCTAGGGAGGCTCAAAATTGGGAGAGACTTCCTCTGCGCTAGGCTCAAAGGTCAGGGAGGCATTGAATGTCCAGCCATAGGACAAAAGTATAATTTCAGTGGCAAACAGCAAGAATGACGAGCCTGGGGTGAGGACTAGAGTGTACATGAGACATGAATAGTTGCTAGATCAGCCCTCCAAGAGCAGGGGTCTTCAGCCACAGGTTGTAGGTGGTTTTATATAGTCTGGATTTAATTGATGTGATTATGAATCTAAATTGTCAAGTTGATAAAGTCCAGAAGCACCAAGGAGATAAACTTCTGGGCTAATCGATATGGGGAAACCTGCCCACTATGGGTGGCACCATTCCCTGTGGTAGGATCCTGGACTGTATAAAAAAGAAAGAAAGTAAGCTGAGCACAGGTTTTGATTGTTCTCTGCTCTTGACTATGGATTAATGTAATCAGTTTTTCATATTGTGACTCTTCCTTTCCTTCCATGACCTGCATGCTGCTAACACTCTAAGCCAAAGCAAAACCTGTCCCTTAAATTGCTTTTGCCAGGGTATTTTATCACAACAAAGAAAAAGCAATTAATAAAGTGGGTTGCTTGTGCTGTGTGACCAAATCATCACCTGGTGTGAGACTACTTAGCCCAGTCTGTGTATGAAGAGAACCTCAAGTTCTGTGAGTGTAGAGTCCTAGACAAACCTGTCTCCAGGGCTAGAGGAGACAAAGAAGTGAGAATTTAGGGAATTGGTTCTTATAGCAGGTTCCCTGTCACTCCAGCATTCCATCCAGACTACAAGAGTACACCAAGTGGCTGGGCTTCTGACACCACTGTAAGCATAAGGCCCCACATCCTTATCTGTCTCATGTGGTGGTATCTGTGCAGGTTAAAGGTCAGGGTCAGAGAACCATTTCTGTGAGGTCCAGTGTTCAAGAGAAGATGGCAGAAGGGATAAATGTCAGAGAAAGAAACAGAAAGATGAGGAAATTGACTCAGCCTGTCCCTTCCTTAAAACTCTCTCCTATACTGACTTCCCATACCCATAGTTACTGCTCCACTGCAGCTAACAATAACCATGGACACAATGAGAATTCAAACCAGAGCCCTGTCCTGACAGCTGGGCTTTGTAGTGACTAGGCCTATGGGTACCCTTAGGCAAGAGTTCCTTGATTCCTGAGAGTCCAAAGGCTTGAGCCCCAATTTTCAATTCTTTCTCCTTGCTGAGTCTGCTTCCCCATCTGACAGATGGGCTAAGGGAAGAGAAATATTTCTTGGTGTTTGGACCAGATTGAACAGTAGTGGGACTTCAGCTCTAAGACCAGCCTCAGTCCCATGGGGCAGATGTGGCTTAGGACAGCCGAAACTGCCTCTTTTTACAGGTACCTGTCACCTGAGAAGCCTAGGCAAGACAGATGAGTTTCCCACACAGGTCCCTCATCTCTCAGAGGTTACCTTACTCCACCTAGTGCAATTCTGGCCCATGCCATGGTTTCAGATAGTTATTTATAGCCCATGGAAATGAGCACCCAGGCCTGTGTCTCCCTGGTACCCAGATGACAGCACTAGTTTCTGTCTTGAAGAGAGCTCCCCATAAATAAATCCCTGTAGTCTGTCTACCTGGGTATCCTTGTAAGGTTGATGGGTAGAAGATCTGTCCCCTTTATGAGACAGCTTTGGACAAATACTCATAGGGTTAAGAGGCAAGAGTTGGCATTTCTGGCTGGAGGAAAGAGGCAGCATCTGAACAAAACTGTTTGAAAAGTAAACAGTTGTAGTAGGAAACAGTGTATGGATCAAGTCACAGAGATGGAGAAGAAAGTAATATAGAATGTCTTTGTTAGGGCTTGGGGTCAGGAATTGGAAAGAGAAGTTGTAGTCATTCAGAGTAAACAAGCAAGCAACGGAGGCATTTCATGTGACCTTTGGAGAGTCTGAGAAATCTCTGTCTTGTGGACTCCTCACAATAACTCATATAGTTAGGTGCAAGCATCCTATTCTTACAAACAGGGAAACCAAGGCACAAGGAGGTTAATTCGCCTTCCTGGGATCACACAGAGAGAATAGAGATTCAAGATAAACTGCAAACTCCAGAGTCCAGGCTACAAACCAGTCAGAAGGAGGGCAGGAGGGATCAGGAGGTAAAGGCACTTGCTGCCAAGTCTGTTTACCTGAGTTCAATCCCCAGGACCCAAGTGATAGGAGAGAGAACTGACTCCCACAAGGTGTCCTCTGATCTCCATACACATGCGACACACATATACACAAAAAGTAAAACACACCTTAAACATTTTAATCAAACTACAAAGAGATATGGATGTTGAAACAGAAAGCTTAGGGTAAAAAGAGACAGAGGCATTGTGGAGCTCACCGGGCATCCAGAAGAAATACAAATGAGAGCCAGGGCGTCCTCTGGGGTCCCTGTTCTTCCCTGTGTGGCATTAATATCAGGGCATGACAGGTGATACTTAAACACCAACCTGAGGGCATCAGTGACATTGCTTTCTACTTATCCATGTAGCAGAAACATTCTGGAACATTCTGGAAAGCAATTGTTGCAAAAAATATAAAGTAAGATGAACCTTGCAAAATAGCATTTCAAAAGAGGGGAGAAGCTAGGGACTGGGGAGATGGCTCAGTTAGTAAAGTGCTTAGCACACAAACAGGAGGACCTGAGTTTGGATCTCTAATACACACATACAAAACTGGGTCTGAGCAAGATAGTTACCGCAGCACCAGAGAAGTGGAAACAGGAGGATTCCCCTGGGGCTTACTGGCTAGCCAGTCCAGCTGAATCAGTGAAAGACTCTGCCTCAAACATAAGGTGGAGAAGAAGACACACATCAACCTCTGGCTTTCACACACACACACACACACACACACACACACACACACAAACACACACACACTCACACACACACACACACACATGCACACATGAACACACACAGAGTAAAGGGTAGGGTTTGCCTTATGCATTCCAGCAAAGGCAATGACCCCATCCATGCAACCAGATGCAGAAGATCATGTCATTCTAAGAGCACTGCTAGCTTTGGTTGAGCCACAGAAGGAACATAGTTGCATAAAATGGCAAGGAAGAATAGCTCTGGGGTCCTTGGATAAAGAATAAGCCCAGAACCCTAGCCAAGTACTTCAGAAGGTTTGAAACTGACATGTGTGTTGTTCAGTGGCAGGTCTGGCAGCAAGTGTCTTTTGGAGATCTCTGGGGTGGGCAGAAGGACAATAAACTTCACCAATCACTGAAAATCCCAAGCAAAGCTATTATGGAAAGTGTGTGGCACCCAGCTCTCCACAGCAGTGTTAGTAACTTCCCATGGCATAAATACTGTCATCACAGGACAGTAGTGAATAGGGGTTGGGAAGAGGTGAACAGCATTGTGCCCACACCACATAGACTCCCCCAGGAAAGACACCTCGTGAAACTCCTAGCATGAGTCCTAGATAAGACTCCTATCAACACGGATAATGGAACCTGAAATGTCCACCTTCTGTAACCAAGCAATATTTTCAGTGGAGGGGGAAACCAACCCACTCACAAAGTCTTCAACCCAAAATTTGTCCTATCCACAAGATATGCAGAGATAAAGATGGAGTAGAGATTAAGGTAATAATCAACCAAAGATTGTCCCAACCCAAAGACGAAGTAAATGATGGCTTTGAGGTTCCAATGTCTTTGTTCATTCATTGGTTTATTTATTTACATTGGAATCGGAGCTTCCCCTCCCTCTTTGCCTCTCAGTCCGTCCTTCCCTCTTGCCTCCCCTCTCCCATTCTCCCTCCCTCTCTCAGAGAAGGGGAGGCCTCCCATGGATATCAATCCACCTTGGCATACCAAATTGCAGTAGGACTAGTAACATCTTATATTGAGGCTAGACAAAGGCAGCCCAACTAGGGGAAAGGGATCCAAAGTCAGTCAACACAGTCAGAGATAGCCCCTGATCCAGTTGTCAGGGACCAACATGAAGACCAAACTGCACATCTATTACATGTGTTTAGCAGGCCTAGGACCATCCCATGCATGTTCTTTGGTTGGTGGTTCAGTCTCCATAAGTCCCTATGGGCCCAGGTTAGTTGTCTCTGTAGGTCCTCTTGTGGTATCCTTGACTTCTTTGGCTCTTTAAATCCTTCCTTTCTCCCTCCCACAAGATTCCCTGAGCTCCCCCTAATGTTTGGCTGTGGGCCTCTACAGCTGTTCCCATTAGCTGCTGAGTGAAGCCTCTCAGAAGACAATTATATTAGGTTCTTGTCTGCATGCATAGCAAATTATTATTAAATAGTGTCAGCGGTTGGCTTTCTATAGTGGAATGGGTCTCAGGTTGGGCCAACCTTTGGTTGGTTATTTCCTTAATCTCTGCTCCATCTTTATCTCTGCACATCTTGTAGGCAGGGCAAATCTTGGGTTGAAGGCTTTGTGAATGGGTTGGTGTCCCTCTCCACTGGAAATCATGCTTGGTTTCATTATCTCATGTTGCTAGGAGTCTTAGCTAGGGTCGCCCTCATAGATTCCTGGGAGTTTCCCTTGTCCTAGTTTTCTAACTCATCCCAGAGATGCCATCCTCCAACTCCCTGCCTCTGATTTCAATTCTTTCTCCCAGTTCTCACTCCCTCCACTCTCCCCCAACTTTACCTCTCTTAATCTTATGCTAAACCCTCCCCACCCAATTCCCTCAGTCCACCCAGCCCCAATATCTAACCTATTTTCCCTTCTCTCAGTGAGAGTCAACTGTCCGACCTTGGGTCCTCCTTGTTGCTTAATTTCTTTGGATCTGTGGTTTGTAACATGGCTATCCTGTATTTTGTTACTAATATCCACTTACCATGTGTGTCTTTCTGGGTCTAAGACAAACCCATGTCCTCTGGAAGGGCAGCCTGTGCTCTTGACCACTGAACCATCTCTCTAGCATCCCTGTCACCTTCTGAAATGCGATTTATAGAATTATGAACTTATATTACAGAATACTAACAGGTAGGAACCTCCCCAGTCAGGGAAGAGCATCTCCTCTGAATGGTAATTGGCTGTGTTCACGCCCAGGCCAGGAAGATGGTATATCTTGATTGACAGCTCTCAAAACTCTTCCCTGTGAGGAAGTCCTTATGTCCTGCAGGAAAGAGCTTTATACAAGCTAAACCCAGCATGTGCTTTGTCTGTCTCTTTTTTATTTCTTTAAGATATGTTTTTAATTACATTTTTCTTGCCTTCTATTTTCGTCTTTCACCTTTATTTCCATTTCTGTCTCTCCTTCCCGCTGACCTCTTTCATTCCCTTCTCTTTTATATCTTGTCTCCTCCCTTTCTGTCCCTCCTCTCTCCATCTTTCCTTCCTAAATCACAATTACAAACATCTTTAGAGGATCCAGGTATAACTTCAAGAAGGACAAGCAGAAGGATCAGAGAAGTACATGGGCTCTGAGTAGCCATACTGGGCCTTCCCCAGCCATCATGATCCCAAGTGCCAAAAATAACTCAACTAAAAAGCCCCCTTCAATACCCATCTGCCTGCATGGCTTCTCTTGGAGATGACCTAGAGAATAGACACCAAAATGTGACAAGCATCCTGGAGCAGACCCCATGAGAATAGGTGAGGTGAAGGGGACACTCGGAGTCATTGGTGGCTGGAAGCTGGAATATTTGGACCTCTCTCAACACATGGGCAGGTGGTCATACTAAGATCCCACTGATATGCCAGGGTCAGGAGTCCACCTGCAAAGTTCTGCTGTCCCTTACTTGAGACCATGGGGTGGACAGAAGGCCATCAGGGGACCTGGGTAGCAAGGGAGCCTGTAGGGAGAGGGAATTTCCCCTCCAGGAACAACCAAATAGACACTGGCCTTTTACCAGCAGCTCACACCACCATTCACCCCCATGGTGAAGGAAGAGGAAACTGAGGCACAGAGAGATTGGCTGACTTGTCAAAGTCGCATGGTTGTGGGAAGAAAACCTGGCCCTGGATAAATGAGAACCATGGTCTTGAGCATCTGTCATGAGAGAGGAAGGACATCCATGGGACTCTTCCCATCTAGAAGGAATAAGTCCCGGTCAGCCACCTGACACCTTTCCCTTTCCCCCAAACACGCTGGAGCCCAGATATGAGTGGGTAGGTGGTGCTGGCAGATATGTGATCCACCAATGAGACTGAGGTATCGTTTGTCCTGCACACCCAATGGGCTACATGTCTGTGGATGCTGAGGGTGCATGTGGCTGTTTTCAGGTTCCCATGTCTACTTCTTGGGTTTGTCACTGTGTGAGCTTACTCTTCATAGTCTTTGTACGTCACAGAGTTCAGGTGAATAAGCTTGCTGTGGCCCACCATCTCATCAAAGAGCCTCTGAGCTGGCGAGCTGACAGAGGTGCACCCCAGCTGACCCCACCTTGGGTCACGGAGGAAGACTAAGCAGTAAATATCTGGGAAGCTATTCCTCTTAAAGCAGAGGGGCAGGACCCCAGTTACACAGAGGACTAGGCAAGGGACTGACTTGGATGCTGCAGGACCAGGCTGCAAAGCCGTCTCTCTCTTTCTTCCTTTGGGTCTGATGGCTGTTTGATCCTAAACGTTGAGCTCCTCTACTGTTCCACACCCACTCAGGCTTGTCCAAAGTGTGCTAACAAGCACCATGGGAGCAGCCAGGCTTCAGGTCGCTAATGAAGAACATGCAGCTGCGTGGGGACTGATAGAGGCCTCAAGTGGGTGGGGAAGGACAGTTTGAGGAAGGAAGGACAAGCCCTTGACTACAGCAGCTGCTGTCTGTATTGTCAGCATCTTTCAGATGGGGAGACCCAGGCACGGCATGCCACGTCACACCCTAACAAGTGTCAGAAGCCAGATAGGAGCCTATGCCTGCTGGTTCTAGCTCTGTCCCCTCAGCCCTCAGTTCCACCTCTCTGGTTAACACAGCCCTTCGAGACCTCTGGGAAAACATGTCAGCTCAGTCCCGAACTTTCACCTCTGTTCCTGAACTTGACAGGCATGGTGGCCTTCTGTTAATGTGCTTTCAAGTCATGATGGTTTAATAATGGAGTGAGTGTCTGGGAAAGAATTACCTCTAGTATATGTGGGGACCAATCAGTGTGAGGTTTAAAGGCATTGGCCTGACTAGGTGTGTGCAGGGGAGCTGAGGGTCATGGACACCTACTGAGCTCCAAATTATTTGGAAAAATGCCCTGGCTAAGTGTGTGCATACGTACCGATGAGGTCCAGCTTCTGAAACCTTTTAAAGCCCATCCGTGCATTCTTGAGCACCTATTACGTGCTGAGCAGAGCTCTAGGCACAGCAGTTTATACAGTCAAAAGTGTGCCTGTGTTCACGAGACTTGCATGTGAGCGTGTTTGGCAGGAAATGACCAAGGAGCGAAGCGGTGTGGGAGCTTGCCCGGGGCTCTGGAGGCTCTAGGGGCTTTGAGCTAAAGGCTACACTGGGAAACAGCACAGGGTGATGTCTGAGCACCACAACAGGGAGGCAGAAGAAGCTGGAGGCTGGACAGAAGAAGGTGGACAAAGGCTGAGATAGGGTCTGTCTAGGGCACAGAAATGGAGGGTAGTGGACAGAGAGCGGAGGCCATGTGGGGATTAGAGGCTGTCCTCTAAGGTGTGGGACATTTCTGGGGGTGAGTGGGGGGAGCAGCATTTTTGTCTCTGCCAAAAGCCTGCAGAGTGGATTCTAAACTGTCAGTCTCACCGTGAAGGAACGGCTAAGTGGAGAAGTAGCTTGCCCAGTGAGATACAGCAGGGTCACTATTTTAACACAGGCCGGGCTAAGCTCCTCACCTAGCCTACTGACTGTTGTCCACTCACCTTGAGGATGTCCCTGGCTCCAGGCTTCCGGCATCATGCTCTACACCTGACTGTCCTGGCACGGCACTTTGTTCTGTCATTTTCTCTCATGGCTGGGCCGCAGGCTGAACATAACTTGGTGGAATGTGATTTTTGAAGGTTCGTTCAGAACATCATGTCTCCCATACAATTGCAAGTAGCTACATTCTTGGTTGCTAGGCAGCCAGGTGCAACCCAGAACAAGGGGTTGGGGAGGAGTGAATGACTCAGCCTAAGCATCCACCCTTCTTTAGCAATGTGCTGTAAGATACAACCCCTCCCAGAGAGGGAAGGTAAACCCCGGGGCAAAACGGACGCAAGCAGAAAAGGCAAACAGTTTAAATCAAACAGAACACTTTCTGTCCCCAAAGGAAAACTGAGCCAAGGCTCTCTTAGAAATAATAGGAAAAGCTCTTCATGGTCATCATGATGGGCTGAAGAGGATAAAAGGAAATGGCATCTGGGTAAAGCTTGGCCCAACACCACCAAGTTCACCTCCTCACAAGTAGCAAAACGCAAGGCCTCTGTGGGGAACCAGCCATGGCATGTGTAATTTAGTAGCAGGTGTGCTATGGTGACAAGTGCCCGGGCCTGTGCTCAGTGCCACTACTTGGCTACCTTGAAGCCCCACACTGGTACCATTTGAGACTTAGTGCCTCCAAGCAGTTGAGTGTGACATGTTTCTGTGCCCTTTGGAGACAGGACAGACCTAATTCTCTGGGTGCAGCAGCTATGAAGTATTTACTTGAATATGTGAACAAGAAAGAAGGGGAATAAGGGGATGGGAGTAAAGAGTGGAGAAGAGGAAGTCTGCCATGTCCCCTTAGGGAGGAGAGGGCAGACTACATAGTGAGTCAGAATCAAGGTGAGGGGCCATTTTAGAAATAGACAAGATAGAAAGATTTAAATCTGAATTTAGGTGTGACCTCAATAGCAAAGAAAGGTCAAACCCAAAACACCAAGGAGGCTGATCTCCATGGCCGACCAGAGGAGAAGCAGATGTGTGAGAAACAAAGAGTTTGGTTGTCAGGCATGTCTAAAACCACAACGAAATGCTCTCCTTGTGTGCACTATGAGATTCTGTCCCAAGTATCAAAAACAAAATGAAGACAGATTGAAAGACATTCCAAGACCTTCATTTCCTAACCCGCACCAGTGACAGACATCATTAATCAATCCCAGTACTCAGATCCCATCACAGCTGAACACTAATGACAAGTCCAGTATCTGAGAAGACCTCTGTGGGCCTGTGATAATCTAGGTCTCCTTACAGCCAGAACCACAAGTACTGTCTTCCAACCCATCAGAAGAGACATAGCCCAGGTCCTGTCCCTTCTCTGCCAAAGGAGGCCACTCACCCCCAGCAGGAATATCACTGATATGTAACCAGAGGCCTATGGCTTCCAAGCCATCCAGGGCCCATTGTGTGCTTCAAGGCAGCCAAACAGTGGGACTGAGCGCAGGCAGAGGTACCAGCTACTGAATCACACGAAGAGACCATGGCTGGTTCCTCACAGAAACCTTCAGTTTCACCATTCATGAAGAAGCAGACGTGGTGATGTTGGGCCAGGCTCCACCCAGCTGCCGTTTCTCCTCAGCCACTATGAATGTTGAATTTGCACAGGTTAGCCCTTCACCAAGCTCCTGTACTGCACCTCATTCCCACAAGGAAGGGAAGGTGAGTCCTGCCACACTGGACTGCAGACCCCGGCACCCAAAGTGAAGAAGGAAGCCCAGGGCTGTGGTGAGGGCAACAGAGGGACCTTGGAGGGTCCACTGGGGAAATGCACTGGGCCTTTGGTTGCTGACCGAATCCCCATGAAGCCAGGTAAAACATCACCAAGAACAGCATGCACTGTAAATGCTAACCCATGCCCAAGAGACTCCAACATATATAATACAGAGTAGCAAGACCATGGGAAAGTTCACAGCTGCCTGCACCCTTACAGTCCCTCTCTGTGGAGTGAGTTTCTCTACAGATGAATCAGGGACCCTGTCCTTTAGAGGCATAGGGTACTACTATTTACCAGAGTTACTCTGTGTTGAGCATTAGGTGCCCCACACTGCGCCACAGCCCTCTCATTACCCTCTGGAGCCTGCAGAATCCCTGTCACTGTGCATCCTGAGTGGCCCAGAGAAGGCTAACGACTGCCCCTCAGACCACACAGCTGCAAAGCAGAAAGGCAAGTCTTCGGGTGACATGACACGCCACTCTGTGGCCTCAGGACAGAAGCAGCTACTAGGTTTTACCTGTGCCTGACCCATCGCTCCCATAAGATTTTCACCCAGCATGTGGTCACAGCGTTGATTTACCAGGCTCCCAAGTGAGTGCAGAAAACCAAAAGAGATAGCCCCAGTGCCTCTGCTTACTGTTGTGTGACACCCTTACATCTAAGAGCACGGTTACAGCATGCTAAGTGAGCCAGTGAAGACGTGGTCCCGGAGAAGACATTATGCTGCAAGGACATTCCACACACTCTGGTGCCCTGGCTCAGCTTAGGAAGTCAGCATTTACCCACCAGGAAACCAATGCCCAACTGTTATAAATTGTTAAAGACCATACAACTAGAAGATGGCAGAAGCTGGGTTCTAACTTAAGACCACCCCCCATCCCAGAGCCTGTTGCAGGGGTGAGAGGGGGCATGCAGGGTCCAAAGAAGTTGCCTCTCAAAGCAGCAGCACTGGCAATCTGGGGATGTGGCTCTATCTATAATGTACTTGCCTAGTGTGCACCAAGCTCCGAGGCCAGTCTTCAGTAAGAAATAAACAGGGTGTGGGGGTACACGCTTGTAATCCTAGCACTTGAAAAATGAAGGCAGGAAGATCAGAAAGTCAAAGTCATCCCCAGCTACTTATCAAGTTCAAAGCTAGCCTGGGCTACATTCAGCCCTGTCTGAAGAAAACCAGTATGGAATAACAAAGGTGGTGATATAGTGCTTTGAACAATCCAGGTTGTTCATCCAGGCACATCTGTGATTTGCCTTCCTAACTCTCTGTCTATCTCTATCTCTCTCATTTTGCTCTTTAGTTCACACTGTCCTTGAACTCACAGTGTAGCCCAGGCTAGCCCAAAAGACACTTGGCAGTCCTTCTGCCTCAGTGTACCAAGTGCTGAGATTTGCGGGTTTGAGTCACCGTGTCCATCTGCTTTCTCCTTTCTTCTGTCCCTCAGTGTCTTCACTCATGATGTGGAGAACTTCAATCCTTTGCAACCTCCCTCATGAAGTTTTATCCAGCCAGAAAGGCCTAAATTTGTGTTCATGGATATGGGACATGGTGTCAGGGATTAGAGCCTAGACTTTAAAACCAAAGGAGGATATCCCCATCCCTCGGTTTCTCCATCTTTAAAAACAGTTCACAAAAGGAGGTCACAGGCAAGCCATGAGTGCCCACGCGTGGTAAATGATGGGGATTCTATGATCATTGCCACAGTGTGGACCAGCCAGGGGTCAGAGCTGACTCTTCTACCTGCCTGACCCACAGTGTCCTCATGAGTACTGTGGACCTGCGAACCCCACTCCCAGGAGTTCTCCAGAGGGACTCACTCTGAGCTGGCCACGCTCGGTTGCCTTCACACCTGGCTCCCCATGCATCTCCCACTCACTCCCCTAGAGCACCCAGCAGTCTTGCAGTGTGAAAGAGCATCCATTTCTACAGCATGCCTCCTGGCCTGGTCCTAAAGCTGCTGTTTGTATGAACAAGAAGGACCTGGTGTCCTGGAGCTTTCCTGGAGGGAGCATCAAGATGGAAAAGTCACAAGGCCTGTGGTCAAGGCTCAGGTGTCCATTGGGCATGTGTACAGCAAGCCTGCCCCTGGTCTGTGGAGATGTGTGCCTGGGGCCCCACTTGTCAGCAAGGACATAAAGTCACTAAGAGTGAACTCTGGCACAGAGGGGATGGCCAGAGGAGACCTCAGGTGTCCCCACAAACTTCAGTGGATTTCACAGGGCCCCATCTTGGAGGAAGGGTCACTGTGCAATCAAGTGTTTCCCTCTTGCCTCTGGTCTTCCCGGGCATGAATGCCTAGGAAAAGCCATGTGCTTATTAAGCAATTACTGTAGTTCAGAACAAAACAGGCCACACTGTCCCTGCCTTCATGAAGGTGACAGTTGACAAGGGAGCCAAGTATTAAAAAAACACTTGGATTGTTAGTTATGTGAGTGAAAGGGACACTTGGGCCAAGAAGAACGTTAGAAATGGAGTCCACCCTCACCAAGCAAGCTTCAGCCAAAGAGGAGGGCATTTCCAGCCGAGGAAGCTCTACACGCTAGGGTCCTGAGGCCTGCACTATGCTAAAGCCTCAGGAAAGAGGCAGGTGTCCCTGGAGCATAAAGGTAGAGATGGGCCAGTGAGACATTAGAGGACAGAAGGGACCAGGGGTTGGGTCTCGGTAAGGATGGTGACTTTTAACCGTATGTGATGGGAACCACCAGAGTGTAGTAGATCAGGATTTAACACAAACACAATACACCTTACATACACTCTGAAAATGCAGACCGAGCATGGGAGCAGAGACCAATTACTGAAGCTACCCAAGGGGCAGCAATGACAGTGGCCTGGCTGTGAGGGTCAGGGAGGAATTATCTGCCCAGAGATACTTTTGTCTTTGGATAGAGTTTTGCTAGGTGTGTGCAGTGGGGTTAAGAGGCTAAAAAGAGCCTGGCATATCCTGGCATAGTGGTGGCACACACCCTTAATCCCAGCACTCAGGAGGCAGAAGCAGGAAGATCTATTGAGAGTTCAAGGCCAGCCTGGTCTAAATAGTGAGACCCTGTTCCCCTGCCTATTAAAAAAAATAGGTGGGGATGGACCTGAAGAAGAGCTATAGACAAAACACAAGGGAGAAGGAGAGATGATAGGGTCATCTGTTGAATACCTACTATGTGCCATTTGTTGAGTGCCTACTGTGTTCCTCTCTTGCCATGCCTTGTTTGCATCTTCATGCCCAGGCTCTAACCTAGGCAGCATCCTAGCCATGCCGTGAAAGAGCTGAAATAATCCAGTCAGAAGCACACAGCTCACAAATTAGGCTAATATATTAACTCAGCAATATTATCTCCAGGTTCATTTCATCTAAAAGTTGTATGGGGGAAGGGGGGAACCTTCATTTTCTTCAGTTTTGATTTAAAAAAAAAAAACCTTTAAATTATTCAGATAAAGCATATTCTCCTGTTTAAAATTCACATATTCCAGTCAGAGCCGATCACCACAATGCCACTGCCTCTTCTGAGCCAGTGCCTCCTCCGCGAGTTTAGGTCCTGGCACGTTGCGGCATTTTCTGGTGTACGCGAACGGGGTCAAACCGCACACCGTGTTCTAATGCCTGTTTCTCCTCCATTTCCCTCAGAGAGACTTCTCTGCTAGGGAACACGAACCGAGCTCGTTTTTAAAGAACTGCCGTGTAGTGTGTTATGGGCTAGAAGCACTACAGTGTATTTAGCCCACTCACTTTCCAAAGACAGAAACTCGGTTTTCTATAAATGTAGCTTTATAAAGGGCTTGCATGGGTTTTTTTTTTTTTTTTTTCTCTCAAAATATAAGGCTTTTATTTATACTAATGGAAGAACCCACATCACACTGACAGCACAAATATTTAGCAACACCAAGCCTGGTGACTATATTTTCCAAATCCCCTCAGGTGCCTTGGCGCTAGCTCTGGTCCACAGCCAAGGCCCTGTGTAGAACACGAGGCTGTCTCCGGAGCTGCCCGAGAGCAGCAGAGTTCTTGCCTTTGGCTTAGGCACCGGGTTCTGATGCAGGAAGCTACCCGGCACGGAAAGGGCAGTCACAGAGCCTCCGTGATCTGGGCTTTAGCTATGTGTCGTGGTCATCAGAAGCTAGGCTGCTCTGCTGCCAAGCTCACAGGAAGGAAAGAACATCCTGCCTGGATTCTACATACCATTTATGTACCCAAGAAGTACCATAATCACCCTTTTTTTTTAATCTTCGACAAGTAGAGCTAGGTTGTCCCTGGGCGCCGCTTTTGGAGAATAGAGTCTCAGAGACACCCACCTGCCTACTGTCCATTGTGCAGGGCGCCCCCTCCTGGAGCAGCGGGAAAGTGCTGCTTGCAGTGTTTTGAAACCTGCCACCCATGGAGGAAGGCCTAAGAGAAGTTGATACTGCTTCTGGGCCTCCTTTATTTTCCAAGGGGTGAGGACAAGCCACCAGGAGACAAGCCGAATAAAGTGTCTTCTATGAGGTTAACAGATTATGAAATGGCCACAGTTTGTGTACACCCAACAAAGTTTAGTTTGAAGGAGACGGGCACCCTGTTGGTCACACCTCCTTACACCTCTGTAGCCTAGAGAGGGCCAGAGAGGAAAGGGGACCCAGCCCTCTTCTGCAGGTGAATCATTCTACTTAAAGAGCAAGTCACTTTTATGTTGCAGTGCCTCAGTTTCCCCACTGAGTGACTATGAAGCAATGCTGCTTCTACAAGGTGGATTCATGGGAGACCTGAAGGAACTTTGAGGACAAAATGTTCAGATCAGTATGTCCTGTGTTTCAGGTGAACAAGTAATTAATTTACTACTCATATGTCCCAAATATTGCACAGGACATCATTCACACTAAACAGCTTGTTTGCTGTTTATCCTAAATGCCAAGTGGCTGGCTCTCTGTTTCATTTGATACTCGGGGACCTAACTCTTTCCTGTTATAAATAATTGATATTTTCGCAGCATGTAAAGATTTCCACAAGCCACCCCCATACCCTACCCATGAGCCCTCTTCCCTGCCGACATAAAACATTCTGAAGCCATGAGCTGAGTGGTCCTTCATGGAAGAGGGGCAGTAACTCAGCTTGACTCTGATCAAGGGCAGTGGGAGATTTAAACCAGTGGACCCAGTGTCTGCTCCTGGGTCAGGCTAGAGGCTCATGTACCCCACCATGTCCCTGTGTGTACAGCACACTGGTGGACCATACAAAGTCGTGTCTGCTGTGAACACCAAGTCCACAGCTGTGTCAGTGTGTGTGTGTGTGTGTGTGTGTGTGTGTGTGTGTACACCAAGTCTGCACACCAGCACATAACCAGTAAACACACCCACTGCCCTGAGAGCATTCATAATCACTGGAGACTCTAGATCCTCAAGACTGACGAATATCATGTCCCACCCCCATTAAGAACCAGGATGTAACCACAGGCTGTCCTTGTGCCTGACATGCATGTTGGATAGCAGCTAACACACACACACATACACACCTACCTACCATGGCCCTGACAGACCCCAAGACACAGAGAAGACCCATATTGTGCAGTTTTCCCACAGAGTTCAAGCCAAGCTTGCATGGCTTCCAGGAAGTACTAGGCTTTCTGTTGTGTTCAAGTGTCTCTGAGAAGCCTGGGCACTCACGTCCCCATCCCTGATCCCTGAAGAGATGGGACAATATGGAAGTCTTCTCGGGGCCCCTTCAGGATGCTGTATGTCAGCGTCCAGAAGATGGAAGCAGCAAAATTAGGTCTCAATGGGGGTTTGACACCCACAGCCAGAGCCTAATCCAGGGGCTAGCCTGAGCTATGTGTGTGAGTGAAGTGTATGCTGGGGGGGAGGGGTCAGGGAAGGTAAGAAGCCTTAAACAGGACAGCCAGTCAACAGAAGGAAGAAGCCTGTGAGCCAAGACCGAGAAAGCAATGGCAGGTGTGAGCAGAACCTGTGGCCTGGTGGAGAAGGCAGTAAATGTGAGGCCTTAGAACAACCTCAGAGAGGTCAACGGGGCAGGGTGGCTGTGTAGGGCTGGGAACTCTTCAGAGCAGAGGGGGAGGGGGAGTTCCTGACTGCTTTCCTCCTTCACTTCCTCCTGCCCTTCTCTCTCTGCCAGGGTTCTAGCTTCCTCCTCGTCGTCCTCAGTCCCATGTCTGGGTCAGTCAAGTTCTCAGCCAGATGCGCTTTCTGCATCAACTGTAGACTCCTGGAGGCTGTGAACCTGGCTGCTGCTTAGAAACACTGTCTAGTAGTAGACACACCCCATGGAAACTGAAAACCCGAGGAAGTGAGCAAAGAGCCGAGTCCTTGGGTCCAGACTCTGTGACCCACCACCGTGTGACCTGAACCAGCTGATGTTCTCATCAGACTAGCTACTGATCCAAGGCCTACAGGTGTCATGGCTTCCAAGGACCCTGGGCCCAAGCTCACCTAACAGCCATTTTCCTTTTGTTCAGCCTCTACAGGCCTCTACCCAGAGACTGCACTTCCCACTCCTGAGGAAGCTAGGAACCACACAGCGGCCACCCAGTGACCTCTGCCACAGACCGGGTGGCTCCTGAGAACTTGCATTTCCCCCAGTTCTTGTGAGAGGCTTCTAGTCTGAGAACCACCACACCCCACAAGATCCCAGGGAGTTCTTCCCACCTCAAGACATGGCCCCGCCCAGTTAAGTCAGGAACTAGCATTGTGAATCGGGCACGAATACACTTTAAATGTCAGCATGGTTCGGTGTGAGGCCAGGTTGGGACCCCGCACCTGTAGGTGCTTTTTATGTATGACAGTAATGGCAGCTGCTAGCCATTAGGTCCTTTGCTACTCTGAGCACAGGAAAGGTGGGCATTATCAGCATTCAGATGTCTGGCATAGGAAAATAAGTCCAGAGAGGGGAGGCCAGCTGCCCGAGGGCACAGAACCAGGTGTGGTGCAGGTGTCTTATCCTATTTCATCATTCCGGCCAGTTGCTGCAAGTCCCTAGTAGTAGGCTCCTGGGAACTGCCCATTGGGCCAGCCTCTGGCAAGGGATAGAGTCTATGTCATCCCACACCCAGCCATAACACAGGATTATAAATACCCATCCTTTACTCCATCCTAACTGCTACAGCTAATGTTAACAATGAACCACCACCAAGGTACACAGGGTCCTGACCAAGTCACACCCTTGGGCACATGTCCAGGTACCCATAGTTCCCTGCTCACGCTAGGTCCCAAGGTGTCATCCGAAGCCTCCTGGACACTGTCTAGTTTGAACCACTGTTGTTTTATTAGCTGTAAAGAGCAGGGCCCTGAAGCTACCTGCATGGCTGTGGCTTCTGGAAGCTTGCTCAGTCTGTACCCAGCCACATCAGGCTGGGGGAGGGGCTGGGTGGCTGCTGACCTTGTGCCACTGACCTTCCCTGTGGTCACTGGCTAGGTCCTGGGAGAAAAACTTGGATTATCACAGATTCTGTAGCTTACAAGGATCTGGGCTAAGAATCTTTCAGCCTGTGACTGGGTGACAGCCATTCTGGTGGTCACCTTCAGCCCAATACTCAGTAAATTACAGCAGACATCCAACACCTTAGTACGCAGGAGGCCCTGTGTGTCATGACTCTCCTGGGCTGAAGCAAGTTGGGCCAGACTGGGCTATGATGTCATGAGTGAAGTGTGTGAGATGTTCTTTGGCATGCATCTTTACAAGGATGTAGTGTTCCCTTCAGTCTGGTCACATCCATGTTTTAGGTCCCTTCATCCATCCAGCAGGGCCCCTTCAGGACATAAATTACTTGGAACACTGGGTCCCGAGGACAAACGCCTGGAAAGTCCCTGCTATGCTTGCCTGCTCCCTCCTCAGCTCTCAGGGACAGGCATCATCTCTCCTGGCCCCAGACCAACTTGTCCGCCCTCTGTCCACAGGTTTGCCAGGCACCGCTCCAGACCTGGAAAAGAGGAAACAGATTTTCGGGCAAAACTTCATACCTCCAAAGAAACCAAAAACCTTCCTGCAGCTGGTGTGGGAAGCGCTACAGGACGTGACACTCATCATCCTGGAGATCGCGGCCATCATCTCCCTGGGACTGTCCTTCTACCACCCACCGGGAGAGAGCAACGAAGGTAGGGTGCTCCTGACGACACCACGTGTGCAAGAATCTATGTGCATGCAGCGCCCACAACACTGCGTGAGGGACCAAGCTTGCCAGGGCTCAAGCCACACAAAACCAGTACATACCAGAGCCTGGTCAGCCCACCTCTGAGTGCAAGGCTAGACCAACAGTAGCTGTAGCTATGGTAAGCATTCACTGAGCACTTCCAGTATGTCCAGCTCAGGGCTTGTGCCTACTTTAAAGATGAGAAAACTGAGGTATGGGAAGGAGGTTAAGTTGCTCTGGGTTACGCAACATCTAAGTTCATTTTCTTTTATTCTTACAAAATATCATAGACTACATAATTTATAAAGAGGCTACCGCAAGGACTCCCAAGTCCAGCAGCAAGGTGGAGCATCTGGTGAGGGCCTTGAGTTGCCCCATACTAAACAATGACACTACACACAGTGCAACTCAAGCCCTGCACCAGACAAGTTTTTCCATGCAGGATGGGAGGGAAGGCAAATAAAAACCAGTCATAATCACTACCGTGACTCAGACTGAAGTTTGATCCTACAATCCAGGGTAGAAAGGGAAACTAGATGCTTTTCACGGGTCAGGTTATCAACAAGCAGGAGGTGAGGTTTTCTGACGGTGGATCCTGGTTGGATGTTCCCATAGGAAAGGAAGAGGGATGAGCTGTGGCCAGCCTTCCTCATGGTTTCAGCAAATGTGGAAGACCGCAGAGGCAGACGGTCAGGCTAACAGACGCCCTACAGTTTCTGTAGCTACCTCAACTGGGAGCTGTTGCGGCACAAGCCCATTTCCTCCTCATTTAATACACACAAAACCCTGGAGACAGACACTGTATTTGTTTTATTTGTTTTTATTTAATTTAATTACATTACATTTCTCTTTTCCTCCCCCTCAACCCTCTCACATACCCCTCCCATCTCTCCTTTCAATTCCTGGTCTCCTTTCTATCCACTGTTATCGAGTATGTATGTGTACATACATATATACTCCTAAATATAACCATTGAGTCCATATACTGTTAATTGTATGCATGTTTTCTGGGTTGACCATTTGGCATCGGACAAACAATTGGTGTGCTCTTCCCTGAGAGGACCGCCTCTCCGGCTCCCCGTTTTACTCCGTTGTCTGTAATTCTTTGTGTAAGGCTGAGGGGTCTTGTGGGCTTTTCCCTGTGCAGTTTGACATGTTCTTTGGTATCGTCCTCATTCAGTCGTGGTTGGGCAGTCATGTTGATAAGACTGTCTGGGCGTAGCTTCTGATGAGACACAACCTCACAGCACAATCCCTGATCTCATGGTTGGTTGGTGGTGGTGGTTGTTGCCCCTTCTTCCTAAATGTTTCCTGACCCTTACATGTGGGGATGTTTTGTGGATGACCCACTGGGACTAGGTGCCACAACTCTGGATTTTGATTGGCTGTGGTTTTCTGTAATGGTCTCATCTGTTGCAAAGGGAAGTTATCACAGATGAGGGGTGAAAAGTCCACTTACCAGGCTAGAGCCAGGAGGAGGTAGATGCTATTCCAATGAGTCCCTGAACTGTGGAGGATATGCTAAGGTCCCCCACCGAGAGCTGAAACTCTGTGGCTCTGGCCAAAACGTCCAGCTCTACAGAGGGAGCTGGAGCTGAGTCACCCGCACCAGTGGCCTCCTTTGGCCCTGCAAAGCAGAGTGAGATCAGGAGCAGCTGGCTGAGGTCAAGGTAGGACATGACCTTGATGTGCCAAAGAGAGACCCCCACGGCTCCAGACAGAGGGCTGCTGCCATAGCCATCTCTGCGGTACACAAACCCAGAGCCCAAAGATCGTGGCTTGGTGGCTGGAGTGTGGCCCAAGTTGCCCTGGCTTTGCCCCTGCCACATATCAGTGCTCCTAGTCTGGCCACACTTTCGCTAAAAGGCAGCTGCCTACACTGTGTCCCACTGGGAAAGCAGTGGAGGAAGGGAGGGATAGGTCCCCAAGGAGAGGATGAAGACTTTCCACTGGCTTCGGAAGCATCCTGCATGTAGTCCCATATGGGAATCCACCTGCTGCGTTACCCAAGAGCCAGCATCTCAGCTGGGAGGTTCTTATGCTGGCTGATAATGTGGTCTGCATTCCACTGGACAAGGGAAGGTATTGGGCCTGGGAGGAGAGGATGGTTGCATAGAATTGTCCTCAGGTACATGGGCTGTAGCTCCAAACCAGGCCTTAGGCCATCATCAGTGTGGACAACAAGCTGATATGAGAAACTCATGCCTGGGCCCATATTACAGTCAGGTGTCATGCAAGTAAAGGATGCTAAGTGACATGGGCTCAAGTCCAGATGTACCACACCCTGGCAAGGAACAGGATCCTGAGGCCTTGCATTCTGGATTGCAGAAAGGACACAAATCCTGGGACAGCACGGTCCACAGAGGGTCTGTGGAGCACTCAAGAAACGGGGGCATTCCAGCACTTACCAGTACCCAGCATGCACTAGGTGTTTGTTGGGAGCTCAGAGAGGCTGTGTCAGTCGCTTACCTAGGGTTGCATAGCAGGGTCTGGACTCTGAATCCGGGTCTTTCTGAGTCTGGAATCTCAGAGTGATATGCTGACTTAACTCTAAGTGCCCCAGTCTTCCACCAACAGCCCCATGGAAACTCCGAGGCAGCATACCAGGGAAGACAGGCATGTCCTTCACAGAGCATGTGTCAAGAAGCAGGGACAACCTACCTCCTACAAAATGAAGTATCAGGCTCTGGATTCAAGTCCTCCTTTCCCCACCCTCATGCCTCAGAGTGTATACAGTCATCCCCGGGTGCTCGGGGCACCTTCTATGGGTACTATTTATACCCTTCTGTGTACATCTCTGCGCTTCTGATGACACCCAGTGTGACAGCTGTGTGAACAGCTGTTAGGTCATGTTACTTAGAGGGTAATGACAAGAGAGGCCTAGGCATGCTCAGTAGAGATGCAGTGTCTCCTCTCTGGTAGTTTTCCATCTGTATTTGGTCAGGCTGAAGTCTCTTGGGAGCTCACAGCACGGAGAGTCTGTCTCTAAGGTTCCATGTTCTTCCTATCCTTGCAGTAGGTCTTGTATCTCTGTGGGTGCCGTTCAAAGTAATACAGGACCACAGTCCCTTAGTTCCCTATCTTAGGTGGCCGAATTCCAGGTGTCCCCTGCTCTGTGCCATGGACTCAAGGCTTGCGCCCCTGGGACCCCATAGACATAAGAAGTGCCCTCTTCGCCATATGACCACCTGAGGAGGGGTCCAGCTGTAATCACCCCATCCTGCTGATGAGAAAAATGGAGGTACTGTGGTGAGATAGCCACACCACAGTCTGCAGCTGAGATTTGAACTCCAGGTTGGCTCAGTGGCACCACTGTAACAACCGTCATCACCAAACAATGGTCTGGTTGACCAGTTTTACTGAGACGGCTCAAATTTTTCAAGAGGACAAACAGCCTCAAAAGCCCTCCAGGTGTTTACTGGCCTTCGAGGAATATAGGAACACTGTTTCAGCTGGAGACCTGAAATCTTCCAACAGTTTGCTTGACCGTGTGTTGCTTGGCCACAGTGATCCCTTTTCTTCCCATGCATTCCCTGACCTTCCCGTCTTGATGCTTCTGGCCCTTGGGTTTTCAGAAGCTTCTGTTGAGGTCTCCTGAAACTGCTGTTTTCTATTCCTTGGAATCAGATTGGATGGCCAGTTGGTCAAGTTGGATGTCCACCTGCCATGGGCTCAAAGGCTCAGGGCAGGACAAGTTTAAGCTCAGATTCCAGGCCTGGATTCAAACTCTAGATCTGCTGTGTAACTCCAGCTGAATCACCGTTCCTCTCTAAGCCTCTTTCCTTTCTTTGGCCAGCTGGGGGACAAGGATTGAGGCTTGCCCAGTACCTCTGCAAGCCAAGCCCTGTGGAAAGCACCTTTCTGAGGTGTCCAAAGGTGATGGTCAGACACTGCTCCTGGGATACAGCCATGAGGAAATCATTCAACGCTTACCCAGGGTGTGACCCCTGGCCAGTCAGAGCCTCGGGTTCCATATTCAGAAAATTTCGGTTGTCTCTTGCTCTTGGGACCCCTGTTGGGAGCAGGGAAGGGCTGGGTTGGGATCCACAGGTTCTTCACACCCTGACATTGCATACCTTTGGTCAGAGTCTCCATGTTGGGCATATTGGTATTTTTCTTTTTCTCACCTACCCATGGGCTGGCCAAACCTTGAGAGTTGTAGGCCCATGCTGGGAACTCAGTAGTGCCAAGTGTGGACAGGGTCACTGGGGGCCAGGTAGCAGCCTGTGTCTTGAGTCCCGTGTCCTGAGTTGGGGAGAGCCTGCTATATTCTGGGTATGCCCAGGAGTTGCCACATCCCTGTCCCCAAGCCCTAGGTGTTTTTAGCAATGCCTCTTCCCCACTCCCATGGTATTGCATAAAGGCAAATGTAGTATAATCTCAGCACTAAGAGTGGAGGCAGGAGGATCATGATTCCAAGATCATCTCAGCTACATGGGCAGTTTGAGGCCAGCCTGGGCTACATGAAATCCTGTGTCATGAGAAAACTGAACCTCATCTCACAGCTAGGACAGAGGCAGGGAAGATATGGTTCAGATGGTGCCTTTGAAGTCACGGTGTTCTTGAAGTCATGGCACAGAGGTATCTGATCAAATGTACCACCATCATCTGATTATCAGGGATTACTCAGCAGAGCTAAACTGTGTGCCAGCTCTTGTCTGCTGGCCTGGGAACCCAGTGTTTCCTTATCTCTCTACAGGATGTGCCACGGCCCAGGGTGGGGCAGAGGATGAAGGTGAAGCAGAAGCAGGCTGGATTGAGGGGGCAGCCATCCTGCTGTCTGTCATCTGTGTGGTCCTCGTCACAGCCTTCAATGACTGGAGTAAGGAGAAACAGTTCCGGGGCCTGCAGAGCCGAATTGAGCAGGAGCAGAAGTTCACTGTCGTCCGGGCTGGCCAGGTGGTCCAGATCCCTGTGGCTGAGATCGTGGTCGGGGACATTGCCCAGATCAAATATGGTAAGTGTGCTGTCCATGATTCTAGAACTGGAGTAGAGGTGAGACAGGACAGGCTGATCCTAAAGAGCCTAATCCAGGGAATGGGTGGGAATCCTTGTGTTGTGGCTGGATAAATTCTGAGGTCCCAGAAGAGACCTAGGCTTCCCACATCCAGTTAAATCAGAAATGTCGGGTTCATAACACACATGCCACTGTACTGTACTCTTCACCCTCAGCAGACATGACTAATCAATCACTGCTCTTAGTCTGAAAACAGCCTCAGAAGGCATCCAGCACAGCTTCACCAATACTCAGGGTGGGTTTATGAGACAAAATTTATTTTCCATCCCTGAATTGACTTCAAATAAATCTTTCAGAGCTGGTACAAGTTAGCAAGGTTGAAATAGGTAGGTGACTATCCCATATTGGTACTGAAAAAGCAAGTAGGTTAACTCCAGAGGAGGTTTGAGTAAGAGATATCCTGGGTCAGTAGGCACAGACTGGAGAGATTAGAGTGAGCTTCTTCACAGTCTTAGTGGCTCACTTGATTGGGGTGTCCTCAGTCCACCCATAATAGCCTGTTCTGTTGTGGAAGATCTTCTCTGAGTGAAAAGACTATAGGAAAATAAATGAAGCACAGAGCACGCTGGCCCCAGAGACACATCAGCTCAAAGGAGATACAACATGAAGGACATACTTGCACGAGCGAGGCGTACTTGCGTGGCTCTGTATCAGGCCCCAAGGATGTCACTTTATCTGCCCATTGACTGCAGGCAACATCTTAGGCCTGTATGCTGAGGCCTAGTAGGTACCTCCACGCTGCATGTCCCAGCTTCTCTGTCTACCTGACTCCACTGAACTCTGCCTTCCTCCAACCAGGTGACCTCCTTCCTGCTGATGGCCTCTTCATCCAGGGCAATGACCTCAAGATCGATGAAAGCTCGCTCACAGGGGAGTCTGACCAGGTGCGCAAGTCTGTGGATAAGGACCCCATGTTGCTGTCAGGTAAGCTACAGCCCAAAGTCCCTGTGGCAACACACACACACACACACACACACACACACACACACACACCATGGGGATGCTGCCACATTATATCTGCCATGCACAGGGCCACGGCCAGGCCTGACACTATGACCACAAACATTACAAGGTGTACTACTCCAGCAATAGAGCTTCTAGTGGGTTGGTGTTCTGCAAAGTGACAGTCTTTCTGGACACCCACTGTGCACCAGGCCCTGTGACAGGGGAGGTAATGTGAGGGAGCCAGACTCATGGGGAGGTGTACACAGGGCAGGAAGGAAAGCAAATGCAAAAGGCCCAGAGGTAAGACCACACTGGAGCAGGGGATAGAGAGAGGTAATGCCTGGACTCTGGATTGTAGTAGAGTGCTGACGTCATTCTAAGTAGAATGGAATTCCCCTGATGGGGTTGCCTAGTAGTGTTGGCATTTTTTAAAGTTTTTTTGTTTTTTGTTTTTTGTTTTTTTTTTTTTTTTTTTTTTTTTTTTTTTTTTGGCTGCAACAGGGGCAGGAGACAGGCTGGGGAGCCTATATGGGGAAAAATACTTCTATAAAACCCTTCCCTACAGAGATACCAAGAAGCCTCAGTACCTGTCTATGCTGTTGGAGTCTCCAGTTTAAACTGGTTTGGAGAAAGCCCCCTTCAAACAGATAGGAAATAGTATGCAAAAGGCAAAAAAGACTCAGAGAGGTCAGAGGAGGCAGTAGGGAGCTGGAGTTTGGAGGGTGAACAGGAGCTCACTTGGTCCACTTCCCTGCAGGCGAATGAGAAGACCTGGCAATACAAAAGATCCGTGAGTCTTTCAGGCGGTGGGAAGTATTTATTAATCTAGGATGTAATCACTGCTTGTCTTATTTGGGGTCACTATTGCTGTGATGTATCCCCATGACCAAAAGCAACTTGGGAACAAAAGGATTTATTCCACCCAGTTCCATATAACAAAAGCAGTTAGGAACTCAAACAGGGAGGGACTCTGGAGGCAGGAACCAGTGCAGAGACCACAGAGGGGTGCTGTTTACTGGCTTGCTTCCCTTGGTTTGTTCTACCCACTTCCTTACAGAACCCAAGGCCCAAGGGTGACACCACCCACAATGGACTGGGCTCTCCCCCATCGGTCACTAATTAAGAAATGCCCTGCAGGCTTGCATCCACTCCAAGCTTATGGAGTTATGTTTTCAATTGTGGTTCTCTCCTCTCAGATGACTAGCCTGTGTCAAGTTGACATAAGACTAGCCAGTATAGCCACATATCTATTAAGCACCTAATGTGTGTCAGTGGCTAACAAGAGACAGACAAGAATTATGCTGTGCTGGAATTTTGAGCATAGCAGTCAAGGAAAGAATGAATGCACAAGCAAATAGTACAGTGATCTCTAGGGGAGTAAATCCATCAAAGACACAAGACCACAGTGAGAAGGGGGGAATCCCTGGGGTGGGGAGGAATCCCAGCAGGTCATGGGACACCTGTCTCAGGAGGTTTCATTACATCAGTGTTTCTCAACCTTTCTAATGCTGTGCCCCTTCATTACAGTTCCTTATATTAAGGTGACCCACCCCAACCATAAAATTTTTTGTTGCTACTTCATAACTGTAATCTTGCTACTGTCATGAATAATAATGTAAATACTTTTGGAGATAGAGGCTGAGAACCACTGCCTTCAGCTAAAGTCAGAACATTGAGAAATGCATTTCAGGCAGAGATACGGCAACTGCAAAGGCCCTGGGGTCTGAGTGAGGAATCATGGAAACAGTCCCCTCTGGGAACGCAGGGCCATGTGAAAGATCAGAAGATGGCCCCACCCCTGGTGGTCCAGGTTCCAATCCACGAGCTGCAGGAGTTGACAGGCAGGCAGACATCCTTGGAGGAAGCATGCAGTGGTTTCTATGGGAGCCCAGGGCCTGAGTGGGTCCCAAGTCTCCAGACAGCTTGGAGAAGTAGGAAGAATGACACCAGCAGGAGCTGGTGGAGACAGCATTCAGAGTCACTGGATAACAGTGTCACAAGCCAACCAAGGAGGACTCCGGGACACAAAGAGACTTCAGAATGACAGAGAGGCTTTGGAAGTTGACTATTGCTAGTTTAGGGTGAATGACAGGGTCTCGGGTCCCTCAGAGGCAGGAGACCCAGAGGGAAATGAAACCAAGCTGAAGATATAAGGCAAAGTCCTGAGGCTGTTCCTAGGAAGAGGCAGGAGGGGAGACAGGAGGAAGAATGGGGAACACGGCTCGGGATTCTATGTTCTCGCCCCTTCCTTTCTTAAGGAGAAGAGTAGAGCCAGCGATATCTCAGGAGCCAGAAGCCACAAGAGCACAGAGGCCTGAGGTCCTTGGAGATGATATAGGAGGCACAGCTCAGATGGGCTAGGATGGAGCTGGGGACAGAGAATTCTCATCAGGAGTCAAGTGGGTCCTTGAAGCACGGGCTGGAGCAGGTGGCATGTGAGGACCAAGACAAGCAGGGACAGTCTCCAGAAGCCACCACAGATACCCAAGGCTGCGTGGAGCCAAAGAAGTGAAGTTGCTTTGCCTTTTCAGATATCAAAGGCCAAGTAATATCCTTGAGGTCAGGATGTCAGAGGATGGCTGGACCAGGGATTCCCAGGGATTGTGCTGACCTTGGGTGTCTGGTGATCTGGTGGGAAGCTCTGGGAAAGATGCTCTCACCTTGGAAGAGAAGAGTTGGAGTTGAGATCCACAAAGACAGCCCCCATGCACATAATAAACTAGTTGGATGAGGAAGAAGCAGGCCACACACTGAAGCCCAGCGGGGTGGCAAGAGGAAGGGTGGCAGAGTGGACAGGTGTGGTCAGCAATAGGGACCAGAACAAGCACACAGACAGTAAGCAGACAGCGCGTTCCCGTCGCTGGCTGCATGCGCAGAGCCTGCACAGCCCAGAGTGGCTTGATGGGAGGACCATACATCTGAGGCCCTGTCAGCCCTGAGAGTCACAGTTTCACCCGCCACCCCCTGAACCTCACTACAGGATTTGTGCTCTCCGGTCACTGGGGACAAGCAGACCCTCCTCCCAATACTCACCTTGCGACCTCTTTGTCTGGTAAACTGCTACCATCTGCTTAGGACCCACCTCACCGGAAGTCCCCAGGACTACCGGTGCCCTCCACAGCCACCCCGTTAGCACACTGGGTACTGCTTTGCAACACTGATGAGTTTTGTACTGTGCAAACCACCAACGTTCATCAATGTAAAGAATGGACCTGAGGATGCTCCTGCCAGGGCTAATCTAACTGCTCTCTCACTGAGGGACCCTGCCTACTGCAGACAGACTTCTGAACCAATTCTCCAGCCAGTCAAGTCCAGGTAGGGAGCTCTGAATCTGAGGCCACTGCCATCCGGAGGCTGTGCGCAGCTTTAGCACTGGGCCCTGCAGAGTAAGGAGGGAGAAGCAGAATGTATGAAAAGCAGGCAGCAGGGATGAACAGCCCTGAGCTCTGGAATGTGATTGCTGTGTGCCCTCAGAAGTGTCACTGCCTTCTCTGAGCCTCGGTTTACCTGTGAGGCTCATAGAGTGTCTGTAGTATCACAAAGTTGAAGCCACTGGCACAGAGTCTATGGAGCACACTGAGGATCCCCGTGGGTGTACTTCCTTACAGCTGATAGAGACAAGGCTGGGATCTAATTCTCCTTGGCTGGGGACCCCAGACAACTCTTCATCTTCCTTGAGCCTCTATTTGCTCATGTGTAAAATGGGTTGGTTATTCCACTTCAAAGGGGTATGTGGAAGCAAGGGCTTTTCCTTCATTTCCATGTCCCGCCCCCACCCCTTCCACCTCTCTAGGCTGCCCCTCCTCCACCCCAGCTCTCCTGGGTGGATCTGGGGCTGCTGAACTCTCTATTCCTACCAGGAACTCTTGCCATCTTTTCTGTCTGCTGACCCTTCAGGAACCCATGGGCACCAGTTTTGGGGTATCCATGGACTTTCCTCCGAATCCCAGTTTCAGAACCTCCTGCTGGCATATAACACATCTGATGACAAAGAAGGCGAGGGCAAAGACAAGTCACGTTCTAGTTGTTTGTCCCAGTTCTGTTCGGCTGTGGTCCTAAAAGGACCCTGAACCCCTGGAAGCGTGTGTCCATCTGTTGTGGAGACCACAGGAAGCCCCTGGAAGCGTGTGTCTATGTCTGTTATAGAAACCACAGGCCTGCAGTCAGCTTAAAGCACAGCAAAGCCGAGGAAAGAGAGAAAGTGAGTTCTGGCTTAGCATTCACCAAACCCCAGACTCATCCCTGGAACAAGAAGAATCTAGAAAGATCTCATTTTCAGACACACTAGACCAGGTTGTAGACATCCATATAACTGACTTCAGGATGCGAGATGGGCAAACGCCAAACCATGGCACATCAGAATGGGCAGAGAGAAAGGCTGAGATCCCAAAAGCCTAGGTCTGTAGCACCACAGTTTTCAGAACCAAAGCAAGACTGCAGTCCTTCTATCATTGCCTTGAAAGGCACCAGCCACGGCGCTTACCCAGCAATCCCCCTGCAGCAGGTCCCTGAGAGGCAGGCAACATTTAATAGACTCTGGAATATGAACACTAGCTTGGGTTAGTTTGCTTAACCTTAGACCATCCCAGAAAGACTTCAGATACCCCAGGGTCAGCAGTCAAGTGCCAGAGGTCAGAAGACAAGGAACACAAGAAGTCTGGGATCGGATCCTGGGTTCTGATTGCATCGCTGGGGCCTCAGAGAGCCCTTGCCATTGCTTTTCACCAGTATGGAGCTTGGGACAATCTACCTCGCCCTTCCAGCCTCAGTTTCCCCCTGGTATGAAAGCTGAGATTACTACTTATAAGAAACCTTACAGAAACCAGTTATATTGAAATAAAGTAGTGTTAAAATGTGTATCCCAGTTATATCTGTGTTTCTATATTAGCACACAAATCAAGATCTAGTGGGAAGACAAATCACTGGTCCACTATCAGAAGGATGATAGTCAACATCCACCACAGCTGTAAATCATAAGAAAAGAACCTGGAGTCTATAATTATCTATAATTATGTGTGCAGTTATTGGTGATAGGTTCCATGTGTTATGTACATTTATAATGGGGAGAAAACACTTAATTTAACTTTGAGATTCATGAAAACATGTATGATTTAAGACTTTCTCATCTCAGTTCACAGACCCCTGAACTCTCCATTAGGAGGAAAGGTGAGCCAGTCATCATTAGTACTCTCTAGATCTTAGCTCCCATTTCTCCTTGGTTGAAGAATGAGGTCTGATTCTAAATATTATCCTTAAGAAAAAATGTTACCTGCTTGACCTATAAAAAATGGTGGGAGAAGTGGCGGGTGGGGGCTAGAGACGAGTAGGGAGTGGCTGTCAAGGCCAGGATAGGAGGTTCTGGGTCCGTACCTTCTGTAGAATGAAAAACCAAGAGGCAACAGCAATCTTGTAATATTGTCTCAAGCCTATTTCTACCTAAAAATGCTACTCATTATCTTAGTGAGCAAGGTACTACAAGCTGATAGATACCTGTTCCTTCTGTTCATTTGTGGAGGAGTCTTTGGCCATGTGATAGTAACCAAGTTATACCTTCCCCAGGAACCCATGTGATGGAGGGCTCAGGACGAATGGTGGTGACTGCTGTGGGTGTAAACTCTCAGACTGGCATCATATTTACCCTGCTTGGGGCTGGTGGTGAAGAGGAAGAGAAGAAAGACAAAAAAGGTAAGCCTCCTTTACACACACATTCAAAAACCAGGAATGGAGCTTTTAAGGCCACATCTTCCATTTATCTGTTCACTTCACATTATAGAGCACTTGTTACACTATACCCTGTGCCAATAGCTGCCACCTTTGTCCTCAGGGTCTACTGGAGTTGGGTGGGTTCTATATGTTCCATCTTCTCTAGTCTTTGTCTTGTCCAGTCATGTCACAGAGGCCCCTCCTTTCCCTTAAGGTTGGGCTCAGGATGCTGGGCATGTCATTCAACCTCCAAGCTCCAGCAGTATAGCAGCCAGAAGGAGCTGGTTTCCTACCACCTCACTATTAAATAGAAGTCCACACACAGAAGACATTGTTAATCCTACCAACAGAGTTTTCAATCTATCCAGCAAAGCACAGTGACAGACAAGGGTAGAGGTGATTCTTGGGAAGGTGGTTGAAATTAGTCCCATGCTTACTGCTCTGATTCTCCAGGAGCTCACTATGCCCAAGTCCTGGTTCCACTTCCCCTTTCAAAGTAAAAGTCTTTATTACCTGCTGTCACCTGTGCGGTGAATAGCAGTCTGTGATACAAATATCTTTCAAAACAGAGGATAGATGCTCACACAAAAAGTCCTGAGCCCAAAGGCAAAAACAGCCAAGTCCTTTCCTGGAATCCATACTCAGTCTCAGGCACAGTGCCCTCTAAGACTGTCAGCTCTTTGATCTTTTTTTTTCCTAAGCTGTAGGGAAGCTTCCCCAACACTTCATTTTAGGAACAAGGGAAAGAAAGGTTGATAACAGGGCAGATAGCCCTCCCCAAGTTCAAGCAGGTATGCTACTCATGCTCAGAGGCCACTGGAACACAAAAACTGCATCAGGGATGAAGGCTGTTGATACCTGAGGAAAGAACTCCTTTCCAGTGTGTCCCTTAGGGTCACATCTGCAGCATCAACAGTGAAGCTTCACTGTTAGCTGGGAAATCCAGATGGGGAGAGCAAAGTGGGGCTGAGTTCAAAATGGGGCAAAAGAGTTCCAGCAGGTATTGGGACAGGATCTTATGAGTGAATAAGAACCTGTACTCAGGGTGAATAGACTAAGTGCAGGCAATAGGATAAAGCTAAGAAATTTGTGGAATACAGTAGTTTGAATCCATGTTTCAATATCAATGGGGCCTGGCTATGGGAAAGACAACCAGAAGCTCTTGCAGATAAATCCTGTATCTGACAATGTCATGAGGAAGACAGGCATCAGTGCCCCTTGGGTACCATTCAGGGTCCCTTGCTGAAACTGAGCCAGAATACCTCTTGTACAGAGGTACAAGATTCAGTTTTGTGTAGGGAGTCAAGGTGAAATATAAAGGACTTGTGGCAGAAGAGCCAGAACTGGACCCCTTGGACTTCCCATCTCATCATGTCAACCTGAGACACAGCTCAGAGTCCAGGATTACCTCATGTGCAGGGGTGTGTGTGCATGTGTGCTTGTGTGCGTGAGTGTGTGCATGCATGGTATGTGTATGCATGTGTGCATGCGTTTGTGTGTGTGTGAGTATGTGCATACATGCATGTGTGAGTGAGTGTGTGCATGCATGGTATGTGTATGCATGTGTGCATGCGTTTGTGTGTGTGTGAGTATGTGCATACATGCATGTGTGAGTGAGTGTGTGCATGCATACATGCGTGCATGAGTATATGCATGGTATGTGTGTGTATGTGTGTGTGTGTGTGTGTGTATGTATGTGCATGTGTGCCTGCATGGTGTATGTGTGTATGTGTGTATGTTGATCTGGTGTGGTATGCACTAGAGGTTGTGTGTGCTTCTCCTTCATTAACATGTCTCAAAAATCATCACACAGGTGTGAAGAAGGGGGATGGCCTTCAGCTACCAGGTACAGTAAGACAACCCTCAGGGAAGATGGGCTCCTAAAAATAGCTGCAGCTGTGGGCCCCTAGGCCTTGCCCCTAGATCATCAGTGCATAGTTTGAGTAGACCCCCTGCCTACTCAAGATTATCCCCTCCATATGCACAGGATATCTGTGATCTCCCATATCCCAGCCCAGCAGGACAAGCTCACTCTTCCCCCTTGCCCTTATATCCCAGGTTAAATGGCACCTCCACTGAAGCTCCACACACTAGCATGCAGTACCTCTCTTGTCATCATAGCACCCCTGCCCCACAACCAACTAACACCCCTACTAAGCAGTCTCAGCTCCTGTCTCCAAGCACACAGTATGTCCACCTCACTCACTAGTGTCCCTTCCTCTTGCTTCACACATAACCATATTCCCAGCCCAAGAAAGAACTCCATAGAGGTGAACCTGGTGGTACCATACCATTGTTGATTTCTAAATTAAGATCTCCCTGATATAAAAGGAGACATCTAGAAACCCCTCTTGGGTGAGACGTCTCACATGAGGGTTACTACACTGATCTTCAATGAGCTGGTCAGGGAAGGAGAAGGGAGTGGTAGGCAGTGGCCTGTTCCTAAGTCACCACCATTGCCAGCACTTCTTCAGGGACACAATGGTGGTCACAGAGAAGGTGCTTTATAACTTTTCAGGCCATATACCACTCACTGAGCATTTTGTATTGATGAGTTTCTAGACTGGTCTTTCCTATTTCATGAGGTTCCCACCTGACCAGCCGAGCCAATGTAGTCCAGATGTCACCATAGAAGTGCCATCCCAGCCAGCTGTGTGGTGTGCACCTTTAATCCCAGCACTTGGGGAATGGGTGGGTAGAGACTGGTAGATTTATGTGAGTTCAAGATCAGCCTGGTTTGCAAAGCCAGCTCCAGGCCAGCCAGGGCTACACAGTGAATGAATCCCTGTCTCAAAAATAAATAGCTAGTAAAGTGCCATCCCACCTGAGCATCTGACCATGCTTCATGCCTGAACCTCAGGCCCCACCATCCCTTATGATATCCTAGGAACATCTCACCCCCACCCCCAATTTCAGTTCCTCACTTTCCAGCAGAGATTTTTTTTTAATAATAAATCATGTGATTATTCCCCCAGTAGGTTCATGTCTCTGTGGTCACCTTCTCCATTGTGACATTGCATTTTCCATCCCTCCCACCCCCACAGCGGCCGACGGCGCAGCACCTGCAAACGCTGCAGGTAGCGCAAATGCCAGCCTAGTCAATGGTATGTCTCCACGGCGAGCTCTTGGGCTGGGTTGCTGGGTGTCTTCTTCTCTACCCCCTACTTGAGGTTTTCCCTATCCTGGGTCCCACAGACCTCCAACATGCATGACCTCCCCAAGACACTCTCCCTCCCATGTGGTACTTAACCTCAACCCAGAAAGTCAACTCCACATGACCTTGGCTTCTGGCCCCATGAGAAACAGTATGCCACCCAGTGTGGCTTACCTATAAGAATGTTTCTAGCTCTGGTTTTAGAATACTACCTCAGGTCAGGAACTAACCAGAAGTCAGCATCTGGGTTCCTAGCAAAAACTCCAAGCCTCCTCTAACGCCCCCCTCACCACTTAGCATGGCTGAGCCACAAACAGACATTTCTTTCTCAGTCTGTTTCTTTTCTCTCTTGCCAAGCTAGCAGGTATCATGGCTTGTGGGACTTGGGCCTAGTGTGTCCTTCTAGTGTGGACTAGCATGTATCGCTGGCGCCTGAACTGGGGCATCTCAGAGTCTCTATATTCTTACTTTCCTGGGGTGGCTGCCTATGTCCCTGGGTCTTCATCATTCTCGCCACACACACAACCATGGAGGATTGGAACCACTTGCTCTAGGGATCTCCACTACCCATCATCATCCCATACCACCTGTGCCCCCATTAGGTCCTGTGTTAACCACCTAGGCCACACCTGGATGCTCAAGACATTAGGGATGAATGTGAAAATACTACCAGAGAAGCCAAGGTGAGGGCCAGAAGTGTCCATTGCTGAGGGCTGGACATGTTTCTTATGCATTCTGTAGTTCACGTTCCACTCCTCCTGCAGAATGTGGGTACCCTGACCCACCCTATCCTCCCACCCTAGACCCTATACCTCTAGCCAACCTGCCTGCCTTCAAAGATACCAATAGACCCACTCAGAAGATGTCAGGGGTTGCACAAGGCACCTCTGCAAGCAGTTGCTAATTCTAGTGTGGGTCTATTTCAAGCCCAGGAGGAGGAAGGAAAGCAGCTGGGGCTGTGGGTGGTGTCAAGCAACAGGGAGGGGTGGCTGAGAGGTGACAGAAAGAGCCAGCATGGGCAAACCCACAGCTGAGGTAGAAGGAACCAAGAACCCACTTTCCCTAGGAGACAAGTATACAGGCATCATCCAAAACAGCCAGTTCCCGAAGAAAAGGAGAGTCTCCCTTGCAGGCGGCAGCCAGAACCCACAGAGAGGATGAGGAGCTTTGGTTTCTCAACCGATACTGCTGCTGTTGTTTCACGTTCTCTGTCTCTCTCATCCTCCTGAAGGCCCTGTGACAAATGAGAGACCGAGACTCAGGAATTAGGACACTAGTCTAATCCCAGCGTGGTGGCACATTCCTTTAAGCCCAGCACTCAGGAGGCAGAAGCAAGAGGAGTTCCATGAGCCCAAGGCCAGCCTGATCTAATAGGGAGTTCCAGGACAGCCAGGGCTTCAAAGACCCCCATCTCCACACAAAGCAACAACATAATAGCTCTAGCTCCTCACCACATAGCTCCTCACA
This sequence comes from Micromys minutus, assembly GCF_963924665.1. Lineage (NCBI taxonomy): Eukaryota > Metazoa > Chordata > Mammalia > Rodentia > Muridae > Micromys > Micromys minutus. Next base: position 32,479,892 of record NC_137972.1, read on the forward strand.
CACGAGCATGAGGATCCAACATCCTGTGCTGACCTCCGCGGACACCAGGCACTCTGTAGTGCACAGGCATACATGCAGACGAAACACTCATTGCAGAATGAGCCTGTGAATCCAGAACGCAGACATGCTCGGCTCTGAGGTGTGCCTTCCTCCAGCCAATCCAGGCTTCCACAGTAAAGGGTCTTACAGGTTTTCCAAGGAGATGAAGAGATTCCCTACCACCACCCAGGAAAATGGCCCTCTAATCAAAGATATTTGAGGGCTGGACGCGGTGCTATGAATCTATAATTCTAACACTTAGGAGACAGGAATCCTAGCAGATGGGAAGGTCATAAATTTGAGGCCAGCCTGGGCTACAGAGTAGGGCCCTATATGAAAGATTTTGGTGGCTGGGTACCTAGCTCAGTGATCGGGCGTTTGCATGGTATTCATTGTACAAAGATTGATCAGAGGACCCTGAGAAGGAAGGAAGGAAGGAAGGAAGGAAGGAAGGAAGGAAGGAAGGAAGGGAGGGAGGGAGGGAGGAAGGGAGGGAGGAAGGAAGGAAGGAAGGAAGGAAGGAAGGAAAGCAGGCCATCAGACTCCAGTACAGGCCAACAAATGAGAATTTGAATTGTACTACTGTTCAGACTCCAGAAGAAAGCAGCGCGCTGGTGGCTGAGCCTGGGCCAATGAGAGAGAACCCACTATAATCTCGCCTCTTTTCTCTGAGCCAAACTTTGGTGATATAAGCAAAAAAAGATTGAACAGCCATGGAAACAAAGGCAGTGGTTCCCTAACTGGGACCCTCTCAATTCCACATCTGAAAGGTGGTGTGTCTGCCCATCCTGGAAGCATCATAATCACTGTTTTTCTTCTATTATTTTCTTTGACACTCATGCGCATCACACTGTCAGCAGAAACAGAGTGCTCAGCAGGTGTTTTTCCTCAGCATCTATTTGGTTGCTATGGGCCCATTTCACAGAGAAGAAATGAAAAGTGACCTTTCCAAGGTCTCCTAGCCTATAACCCAACCCCACCAAAACTAGTTTATTGTCATCTGTCCAAGCATCTTCCAGGTTCAAGATGAGTCCATCTAGAATATATGCAGAGCAGAGCCTAGGAGACCTTATTCACGTCCCCCACCCCACCCTGCCCCGTCCTCACCTCTCTCTCTCATCCCCGAGCCCATCTTCCGGTCCCTAGTGATGGCTGGCTGGCACAGTACAATGCAGGGCCAGGTGGGCACCAGTTTAATGAGAGCCTCAAATAAGTCCCTTGCTTCTGACAAAACAGGCCATCTGCAGCAAAGCGCTCCCAGACACAGCTCCCTTCCTCCAGCGTGTCCATTGGTGATTATTTGTCTGGCCATGTAATTGCAACGGCGATAAAATAGAGAATCGCTGAGTTTAATGACTACATGCAGCAGCTAGGACATCTGTAATATGAGGTAAAACAAGCCCTTCTGGCATTCCAGAAGTGCTCTGGGGGCCCAGTTCTCTGGCACCCCTTACCCCAGTTGGTGAAATTATTATAACAAACAAAATATAATTGTTGTTTATTATTCTTTTCTCTTAAAAAAAAAAAACAACTCTTCTTCGAGCTGTTTTTAATCCAAAAGAAAGCATTTTACAATAGGACGAGATGGGTCCTTCTGAAACCCCAGGTAGGTTTGAAGCCCCCTGATGAGAGTCCTGGACGGCAATTAGTGAGCTACGGTCTGTCTGAGTCACCCACCAAGCGACCACAGTGATGGCAGAAAGCTGACCTCAAAGGTCCACGATTATTTCAGAGGTGTTCTATAAAGACAAGATGCCTCTGGACTTCCGTCAGCCTCGGCTCTCTCATCTGTAAAATTAAAGTTAAGGGTTCCTCTCACCCGACCTTACGGGGCCTGACAGGACATGGCCCTTACAGAAATGTCCTTTAGTCAGCTGAAGGCTAGACTCCAGGTGGCTGTTAGGAATGTGAAACCCCAGATGCTCCCAGAGTTTAGATACATCACCTCACTTTGCCAAAGTGGAAACAGGAGAGGCAAAGCCATACAGCTGATTGGTGTCAAGACGAGATTATCAGGAACCTGTCACAGTGCCACCAGGAGCCCCCTGCCCTGAGCTCAGAGGAGTCTTGGCAGAGGAAACCACAGCATTGAAAGATTCACACCCCAAAGCAATCTGAGAGTTACCTCCCTCTCAGAGCCCCGGTTTCTCTTCTGTAGATGGGAGCCTGACAGGAGCATCCTTCTCAGAAGAGAATGATAAACACTAGGTAATATTTCTTGACCTATCAACCATGTGACCCCTCTAGGGGTCACACACAGCAGATCCTTGCATCATGAATCCTAACAGTGGCAGCGTTACTGTTGTAAACAAAGTGGTAAACAAAGGGTTACAGCGTTAGAAAGGCTGAGAACCACTACATTGGATGAAGGCAGGGAGACCATGTGAACCTAGAGCCTGGTGACCTTGGCAGTAGATACCATGGGTGGACAGCCTTCTCCTACCCCTCCTGAAGGACCAAAGCTATAGAAAATTTCAGTGGGTGGTTCAGGCCTAGTGGACAGGAAGGCACAGTTGAAAACAGGTATCACAGGCAAGAAGAAACAGCCTCCATGCATGCCCACACTGGCCCAGGCTGTGGCAAGGGTTCCCAGGCAGCAGTGATAACACATAAAAAGCCCCACACCCAGCCCTTCCCCCATATTGGGCAGCATCAGGCCCTGGCATGATCAGTAGCATCCAGTATAGCCACTGTGAAGCTAGAGCTACTGCTTCAGACCTCTTTTCCGGGGGCCAGGAGCTTCCTCCCAGGTCCAGTACATTCTCACAGTCTTTCAGTGACTATTTCTGGGGACCTATATAATCTATAGGATTTTAGGCAGGGATGTCCTTGGTGTCTGGCATCATATCCTCCAGAAGAATAGTCTACCCCACCCAGACCAAAACAAGGAACAATGTTGACCTCCATTTTTCTTCATTCTAGAGAATTGATCTCTCTCTCTCTCTCTCTCTCTCTCTCTCTCTCTCTCTCTCTCTCTCTCTCTCTCTCTCTCGGAAATAAAAGTGATGTAGCTAATGAAAGGTGAACCAGGAGGATCATGAGTTCCAGGTTCCAGGCCAGCCTAAGATACTTAGCAAGACCTTGTCTCAAAAATAAAACATTTATATACAAAGCCATGGGTTCAAATCCTCATTGCTGCAAAGGAATGGGGGGGGGGTTAGAAAAGGAGGGAAGGAGTTGGGGGAGGAAAGACTTGAACATTTCTCTTTCCCTCCTTTCAGCCATAAGCATCATTCCAGTTTCAGTTTGGGGATCTGGGAGCCTCCCTCTGCTTTCTGTGTGCCTTTCCAGCTCATTCTTTTCTTCTGTAAAACACTGCAGGCCAGGGTTGTTCCAACAGAAACACCCCCACAACCAGCCCCAAAGAGAATCAAGAGCCTTCTGTCCCAACAGCCCCTGTGGCTAACATGATGGCCAGGCTGCCCTTCATTCCAGATCTCCTCCTCAGCATCCCTGAGCACCTTAGCCCTTCCTGTCTGTGACATGAGTGTCTGTGGTCTGTTGTGTCCTTGTGATGACCCGTGCTGCCTGTTGTCTGTTGAAATTCTCTGTTGTGTAGGTAAAATGCAGGATGGCAGTGCCGACGGCAGCCAGAGCAAAGGTAACTGCAGCCATGGGGCTAGAGACACACAGAGATAGGGATGCACCGGGGCCAGAGGCAGACGCACCCACACCTGTGGGCAGCTCTGGCATCTTTTGGGGTGCATCCGTGATTCTCATAATACTGGGTAAGATAAAGAGGTGTCATAGCGAGGTAGAAGATGTACCAGGGTCAGCATCTCCCAGCTGGGTTCTGGAAGTTGGCTCTTAAAGACTACTACAGGTGGAGGGTTGACTGGTCTCTGCTCCGAAGAGCCTTGGGTCCCTCCATCCAACTCACAATGTCAAAGATCCCTTGACCAGAGATGGGGGCTTGGCACTTGTGCCTGGAACACCTTACTTCCTTTTCAAGCCATGCTTTGTGTCCTTCCTATGGTTAACTCCCTAGCAACCCAACAACTCGGCCTCAGAAATATCCAGGGGAGCCCTTCTCTCTCTATCTGATTGTGAGAGGGAAAATGGCCTATTTTGGGTGGGGTCTTGGTTCAGCCCTGTCCTGCTGGGAATCCAGGGTAGAGCCCTTTCCTATAAAATCCCAAATGTATCTCTAATCCCAGGTCCCAGGTGCGACTGGGACCCAGACACTGCAGCTGGATGGGGCAGGTCCTATCTGAGGCTTCTTTGCCAGCCATGCAGGGTCCAGATGGGACAATCAGCTTTTCTACTGGGCAGGCAGGGTGGGTGCTAAGCATCCTGGCCTATAGGCTAACCTGCACGTGTGTGTCTGTGTGCACATGCATGCTCTGCCCCTACAGCTAAGCAGCAGGATGGGGCAGCTGCTATGGAGATGCAGCCTCTGAAGAGCGCAGAGGGCGGCGATGCAGACGACAAGAAGAAAGCCAACATGCACAAGAAAGAGAAGTCGGTGCTTCAGGGCAAGCTCACCAAGCTGGCTGTGCAGATAGGCAAGGCGGGTGAGTTCGCAGCAAGGACCTCCCTTCCAACCCTTGCCCCACACTGCCCTCTGTCTTCTCACCCGTAAAAGAAGAACCTTGATTCCAATGGTCCTGGAGACCTACCCTGCTCTGGATATACGAAGCCCCCGCTCTACAAACAGACTGCCACAGCCCCAGCTCTGAGGATTTGGGTTGGCAGCTTTGCCCAGCTCCGAGTCCCTGACTACTCCTCTGTAAATGGGGCTATGTTTTTTTGTCACAGTAAGGCAGGCTTCTTTGAGAATTAAAGGTGACTGTGTAGACAGGGGACTTAGCTTATATAGTGGGAGACATGCCCTGTATGGCCTATAGTTCCTGACAGCAAAGACTTTATTGTGAGGACACTGGGGGGTTGGAGGGGGTGATGTGGAAGAGGTAACACTAAGAGAGAGCCAGAATGGATTTGGACTTGATAATGCTCACCCTAGCTACAGTGCAGAAGGAGGACTGAGAGGTTGGAGGCAGAACCAGGAGCCCAGACAGAAGGACTTATCTGAGTTCCAGCGAGCAAGCCAGGCTTCCCAAACTGAGCTTTTAGCTGCAGGTGACAGTGTGGCAGTCTCCTGGCCCAGGGAGCCAAGCCCAGCTGCAAGGTGAGCCCCAGCCCTGCAGCACAGCCTTGACCTCCCCTTGCACTGAGGATCTATGAAAGGCAAGACCTCCCACCTGGCTACCGAGGCCTCTGTGGCTGTCTCCATTTCTAATTAAAGACAGCGCAGCAGGGGACAGCTGCAAATTATAGGCTCAGTGGTCTATATTTAAACCTGGTGACAGCTCTCTAGGCTGCCTGGAGCTTGGCTTCCCGCCCCTGCGGCTGTCAGGCAGGGACAGAGCCAGGCTCTGATGCTCCGCAGCTGGAGCTAGGGTGGAGAGATATGAGCCCAGGGATTTCCCCCTTCCCTGCTGTTGCTGGCACAAGCAAGTGACTCCACAGTAGCATGTGGTACTAAGGGATTAAGAAACTAAGTGATGACAACCTCTTGGCCTCTGAGGACCTTCTCCACCCTGCCAGAGATAAAGTTCACAGGCATCCTGGGCTCCCAGCCTTCCACTGCCTCCCTGTGGGGCTAAATCTCTGGTGACCAGGGATTTATGGATGGGCAGCTCCAAGCCAAGTCTGCTAAGCAAGAAATGCATATCAGAGGTGGTAAAAAGCCAGAGTTTTGAAAATTGTAAAGAATTTCTAGTCATTGCTTCATTTCATGGGACTCCTAGACCACAAGCTACACGGCAGAGCACACCCACTATTCAGAGCCTGGGCCTTGAGACCCGTACATCAGCCAAGGGATGGGCATCTGTCTGGGGAGGTTGTACCCATAAGCCCTTACCTCCATCAGAGAAAGCTGGCAGACACAGTCCATAGAACACACTTGTGAGCAAATGAGGCAGGTCAGATCTGGCAGGAGGGACTCCCAGAACCAAGTGTATCTCTTGAGCTGTGGCGTTGCCCTAGCCAGGCATGTCCCCTGAGTCCCTGTTCCCTTATCAAAGAAATCTGTTCCCTCCACCTGTACACTCTCCCCGAGAACACATATGCCTCATTTCTTTTCGAATATCACCTCCTCTAAGACAATGCCCTGGTCATGCTAGCGACAGCAGCCACTCAGAAGCAGTCACATCTTCCTGGCGCTTTTCCCCACAGCATCAAACCATGTCTGCAATGGTGGCTCATACACACTACCCCGGTAGGATGTCTGTCTTTGTTACTGCCACATCTCTGTGTCCTAAACGAGGAAGTCCCATGTACCTGCCATATCGCAGGCTCTCAAAGGCGCTTGTTAAATGAAAGAGTAAAAGATTCCACCTTACCTCTTTATAGTGACAGCCACATAGTGGTGTGTCTTGATGTCCTCGTGTGTTCCCTAGCAACATGTTTTGAGTGTGGCTGAGTGTCATGTGGGCAGGCACCATGCTAGATATTTTACCTGCATTTCCACATGAGAGTTACTAAACCCCAGGAAGGAAATCTTTCCCCCCTGTGCCTCATTGTACAGAAGAGGCAACCAAGGCTCTCTGAGCATCAAGGCAAGGCTCCTGGTCACAAAGCAAGGAAGAACAGCTAACTGATTAGCTGAGGTCTACCCAAGAGGCCTCCAGAAACAGTTTAGTGAACATCTCATACCCCCCTTCCAGAAGCCCTCTGAGCAGGTGTCCCCATGTCACAGGCCTGGTGATGTCGGCCATCACGGTGATCATCCTGGTGCTCTACTTCACTGTGGACACCTTCGTGGTTAACAAGAAGCCGTGGCTGACGGAGTGCACACCTGTCTACGTACAGTACTTTGTCAAGTTCTTCATCATCGGTGTGACAGTGCTGGTGGTCGCTGTGCCCGAGGGCCTCCCTCTGGCTGTCACCATCTCACTGGCCTATTCCGTGAAGGTAAGAGAGAGAAAGAGCAGTGGTGGGCACCCGAGGCGGTCTCAGCTGGGGCTGTCAGGGAGGGTGTGGTGCTAGTACTTCTAGATGGGCTATGAAGATGGGCTCCTCAAGGGTCTACCTGGCAAGGATAACTCCCCATTGCCACACCACTGAGCTCAGGGTCTCTGTGAAACTTGGCAAAGCTGGTTTGGGAACATCATGAACGGACAGTTTTAAATCTAAGAATCTTCTGAAAATTTTTTTAAGATTTATTTATTTATTATATATAAGTACACTGTAGCTGTCTTCAGACACCAGAAGAGGGCAACATACCTCATTACAGATGGTTATGAGCCACCATGTGGTTGCTGGGATTTGAACTCAGGACCTCTGGAAGAGCAGTGAGTGCTCTTAACCACTGAGCCATCTTTCCAGTTTTTATCTCTGGCACCTTTGGTCATCTCTGGTCACATGACTGGCAAACTACATGAGCACAGTAGTGAGCACGCAGGTACATCAGTTCCTCTCAACAGGATTACCACACAATCCCAGACATGTCCTTTTACATGCCCCAATAACTGACTTTTTTAGAAATAGGGCTGGAGACCTGGGCTTGCTGTGCAAGTTTGAAAACCCAAGATCAGAACCCAGCACCCACATAAAGGTCAGGAATGGAAACACATACTTGTCACCCCAGTGCTGTGACTCCAGTTCAAGAGGGACCCACACAGGCAGATCCTGAAAGCTGGCTAGCCAATCCATTTGACATGCCAAGCTCTAGGTTCAGTGAGAGACACTGCCTTAAAAAAAAAAAAAGAAAGAAAGAAAGAGACCTGATGTCCGTCTCTAGCCTCCACTTGCACTGATGGGGAAGACAGTGCGTAAGAATGGAGCATGTGACTGGAGTACAGCTCAGTGACAGGAGTGCTTCTCTAGCACACAGGTGGCTTGGGTTTGATCCCCAGCACTACATAAACCAGGCATGAAAACACACAAACTGTGATCCCAATACCTGTGAAGTGGGGCAGGAAGATTAGACATTCAAGGTCATCACACAGCGAAATCAAGGTTAGCCTGAAATAGGAGACCTTGTCTCAGAAACAGGTAGCATTAATCTTAATCATACATATTTACTGAGACTTACATCCAAATTATCAACAATCCAACATGTAACCAACACGAGAAATGTTACCTTTAGTTATCTGCTTGATAACATCTTTAAAATCTAGCATCTCTTACACACTTTGGACCATACTTTAAGTGTTCCTCGTCCCCCGGCAGCTACCATGCTGGACGGTCCTAATGAGAGATTTTTGTGCATTTTGTTTTGGATTTTATTTTGTTTGTCATAGAGGTTTACTGTGCAGCCTAGGTTGGCCTTGAATTTAACAATCCTCCTGCCTCTTTCTCCCAAGTGCTGGACTGTGTCACCACACCTAGCTTCTAAAAGGAGATTCTTTAGGTTCTTCAGTAGGGCAGGTGGACTGGTGTGTGGAATGAGCCAGACTACCAGGTTAGGCAGAGCTGGTAGGTTAGGGGAAGCTGGTGGGTTAGGGGAAGCTGGTAGGTTAGGGGAAGCTGGTGGGTTAGGGGAAGCTGGTAGGTTAGGGGAAGCTGGTGGGTTAGGGGAAGCTGGTAGGTTAGGGGAAGCTGGTAGGTTAGGCGGAGCTGGGCTCAAATTCTAGGCTGCACTCCACCACACCTGTGATCTTGATTATTTCACTTTGTCAGGAATTTGTCAGTTCCAAAGTGAAATTCCCAGCTCCTCCCAGGTCTCATGGGATCCTTACAGAAAAATAGCAGAAAACAGACTGGAAAGCATGTTGCAAAGTCAGATTGTCATTGATTAGACACTCACTGTACACTTACTGGAGCTACTATGGAAAGTTATACAAAAAGGAAACATGGTAGCTTTTTATCCAACCAATGTTCAGTTTTAGTAACATAAATATCTATTTAAGTGGTCCAAGTGTTCTCTTTTAACCTTGTGATAGACCGTGGGGGACAAGAATGAAGAAAATCAAATCCATAGGCACAGACTCCACTTGATTTTGTCTCTAGAAACAAACTTCCCTGTGACATGGGGTCAGCACATCAGCAGGGCCTGAGAATGATGTCATTTTCATTTCTTATGGGATAATCTAGAAGTTAGGAGTATAGAACTGGGTCAGAAAGAAAGGTACATAGAAGGAAATAAATGGTAATTGGTCCAGTAGGATAGTACTATAAATTTTAAAAGAAAAAGATGTTGATAAATGAGACATGCATTTTTTTTGTATTACATTTTATGTGGGTATGCGTGCATGCCACTGTGCACTTTGGGAATCAGAGGATAACTTAGAGAGTCAGTTCTTTCCTTCCTTCCACCATCTGGGTTCCAGCAGGTGACAATCTGCTGGGCCATCTCACTAGCCTTTAATTCTCTCTCTCTCTCTCTCTCTCTCTCTCTCTCTCTCTCTCTCTCTCTCTCTCTCTCTCTCTCTCTTGCGAGAGCACGTGTGTGTGTGTGTGTGTGTGTGTGTGTGTGTGTGTGTGTGTGTGTGTGTGTTACAGAGATGGCTCTGTGGGTAAGAGTGTTTGCTGTGTGGGCCCAAGGACCTGAGGTCAGACTCTCAGTGTCCATGGAAACAGCTGTGTGTGGCCGTGTGTACCTGTACTTCCTACCCTGCTCCCACTCTTAGAGCAGATGGACTGGAAGGAGACTGGTGCTTACTGGTCAGTCAGTCTAGCTAAAAAAGCACAGTGCTCCAGGTTCAGGGAGAGACTCTGTCTCAAGTGGATAAAGCAAAGAGCCATAGAGGAGGCTCCTTTGACCATCCCACACATATGCAGGTGACACCACACTAACACACGTATACACACACACACACACACACACACACACTCAAACACACAAACATGGTTTTATTATGCACACTGTAGTAAGTGCTCACTACAGAAAAAGTGATTTATAGACTTGAAGTCAACAAGATTCTCCTCTATCACCGAGTGACAATGACACTATTTTCATATTTTTACAGATATTTTCCTGTATCTGTAAGCACATATGTATCCTAAATGTATCTACTTAGGATGAAATTGGTGGGTCTCTCAGCGGGCAGCAGAAAAGCATTTGAGAAATCCAGAACCAAATGAAGATAGGCTACTTACAGTATGCTAGGAAAAATCAGGGATAGCTCGGCTTTATACTTTTGAATCTTTCCTACTATTTTTCCCGTAAGGAATGTGGATGGAGAGATGGCTCAGAGGTTAAGAGCACTTGTTGCTCTCCCAGAAGGTTCAGCTTCAGCAGCCACACAGTAGTTTACAAATCTGTAACTCCAGTCCCAGGGGTTCTGATACCTTCTTCTGACCTCTGTGGACATTGTGCATATACATGGTGCAGGTAAAACATTCAGACTCATAAACTAAGTAAATCTTTTTTTTGTAATGGTTTTGTTTTTATGAATACGAATGAATCCAGGCGTGGTTGTGCACACCTGTAATCTCAGCACTTAGGAGAGAGAGACAGGAGGATCATGAGTTCAAATTCATCCTTGGCTGAGTTGTTAGTTCCAGGACAACCTGGGCTGCATGAGACTCTGTTGCTATAATAGAAAATGAGTGACTTATGTGGTGAAAATCAATAAATTCAGCTATCAAAATTTAAATGGTCCAAATGGTTAATAAAAAGAAAACCCACATGTGAGGCTAAATAAGCCCAGAGGTCATTTGCTCATGCAGAATTAGGAGGAGGCTAAGGCCCAGGATCCCCCCACACACTCTCTCTGCCTCTTGGTTTCCCTCTCATTTCTCCACCCTCTAGAAAATGATGAAGGACAACAACCTGGTACGCCACCTGGATGCCTGTGAAACCATGGGCAATGCCACAGCCATCTGCTCAGACAAGACAGGCACACTGACCACCAACCGCATGACCGTGGTACAGGCCTATGTCGGTGATGTCCACTACAAGGAGATCCCTGATCCCAGTTCCATCAACGCCAAGACGTTGGAGCTGCTGGTCAATGCCATTGCCATCAACAGCGCCTATACCACCAAGATCCTCGTAAGTAGACACAGGAGCATCCTCCACAGCAGGGAACCTGGTTCAGCTGCTGACCCCGAGAGGCTCACAAAGGAGGCAGCTCAGCTCTTGATCTAAAGGTGGCTGCAATGTTTGTGAAACCAAAAGAAACTGTTGTTGTTGCTGTTTATTGGTGATTGCTGTGATTTAGATATTTATTTCTAAATACTGCCATTGACCCCCTCATTTATCTCTCTCTCTCTCCTCTCTCTCTCACATACACACACACACACACACACACACACACTTAAAAAAAAACAAATAAGTAAACACCTTTTTGAGACATGGTTTCAGTATGTAGCCCTGTCCTGGGACTCGGAAATCTGCCTGCCTCTGCCTCCTGAGTGCTAGGACTAAAGGCATGCACCACCATATCCGGCCATAATTGGTTCACTTTTGCCACAAGTCAGAGCTCCACACAGCTGTGTAGAGTCCGCATTCTGTGTGAACAGACTCCAGGCTCTCGTTGATCCGATCAATGCTGCGTCAGAAATAGGAGGAGGACTGGGACGATGGTGCAGGTGGAGCCGTTGCCTTGCAAGCGCAAGGACCTGAGTTCAATATTCCTGACACACTTTTAAAAAGCCAGGTATATGGGCCAGTGACGTGGCTCACTGAGTTAAAGAAGCTTGCTGCCAAGCCCAATCAGCATGTTGACTCTCCAGTACTCTTACCGTAGCTAGAGAGAACAGACTCTAAACGTTGACCACTGACATCCACGTGTGGGCCACGGCGTACATGGACTGGATGCAGGCGAGCACACCTATAATCTCAGCACTGGTGGGTCCCCGGGGCTCAGTGGCCAGCTAGCCTAGCCCTCTTAGCAGTGATAAGCATCTTATCCCAAAAAGCATGCTCGAAGACTCCTGAGGAAAATGCCCGATGTCATCTGGCTGTCAACATGTGTGTGCAAACCTGCACATCTGTCTAGACGCATGCAGTCACCCATACACACCAACGCACAAACACAAAAATACATGCATCAGAGCCTGGGCCCTGACAGACTCCTTTCAAGCCAAGTTTGGCTACTTGTAGTCCAGGTAAAGACCAAATAAAGAGAAAAGCAGAAAGTGAGGAGACGTATTCAGTGTAGCCACATTAGGAAAAACAAAGAGGCACAGAAACTTCACTGTATGCTCACCTTCAGGGTACTGACATGAGGTTCATATTCAAAGGACAGAGGACATGTGTAAATAAACAGCCATGCACTGAGCTGCGTGGACACTGAAGATCTGCAGGCTTTATTGTTTGTCCTCACATCTTAACAAATGCAGAGAAACCGCCCTTTCTCCAGCACTGGGGTCTGCACAGGTTCTACTGTGCCATTTTATCGGAGGGACATGAGCATCTGTGGACTTTGGTGGGAGATCTCGACTCTGTGGGTATTGAGCATTCAAGCTGAGCCTCATCCCACGCCACCTGGCCTTCCTCATGCCTCTCAGTCCAGGTGGACATCTGTGCTGATGGGGAGGGGCCTAGGCTAGTTCAGCTCTGCTCTGCCGCCACCCTCTCTGCCCGGCTAGTCGGGACTGATCAGAAGGGCAACAGGGTTCTGAGAGAACAGAAGCTGTGAGCGACTCTGGAGAGCTAGGCTAGGATCTGCCGCTGTGACTTTTTGTCATATTGTATTGGTCAGAGTGTGTGCATCAGGAGATGAGTCTGAGTTGGGTGGCCAGTGCTACTCTCAGAAGGAAATGCTAGGAAAAGCCTGGGTTCAGAGAGAGGAAGCCGGGTAAGCCTCAAAAGTGTCCCTCAGAGAATGTTGTCATTGCCGGTCACAGAAACATCCCCCTGAATGAGATGTCCCTGTCGAAGCTAACTTGCTTGTGCTGTGATTCCCTGCTTGGTTGAGAAGCTCTGGTGGCCTCTTCTTGGTAGTTAACCAGACTGCTCTCATCCAGATGTTCTCTGCCGCCCAGCTGTAGGGTGTTTCTGTGCGGCTGAGAAACCCTTCAAATGCACTGGAACCCTGACCTCCCCTCCTGTCCCTGAGGGACACATCAGCATGGTTCGGTAGGACCCACCGGAAGTGCTGTGTTATTTAAGAGTCTGAGAGTCAGCAGCAGTGGACCAGGGCTGGTGAAGGAAGGAGGAGGGAGTTTCTGCACCCCCACCAGCTGAGCAGCCATCCCTGCCACATTGGGGCTGCAGGCTAAGGGAAGCAAAGTGACAACAGTGTGGGGGTGGGGAAAGTAGGTCAGAGAGCATGTGTCATAGGACACCAAGACATGGAGAGGACACCAAAAATGACAACATTCTTATCTCCTTTCCCCCAATTCGGAAGCAAGGGAGATCAGCGATGCTTTATTCTGTTCCCAGAGCTTTCCAAGGATACCGAGACACTTGATAACTTTGTCCTGCAGATTCGTCAGAGAGAAGCAGGCAGTCCCAGAGTAGGGTGGTAGAGGGTGGCCACGTGGGCACAGCTCCAGGGAGTGAGCTTGGAGTGAGTTGCATGTGTGTCCTTTAGAGTCAGAGGGAATTTGGGGATTTGTCTAGAGGACTACAGGAATGCCTCTGGCTACAGTGATGAATCTGCACAGAGCAGTGATTCAGAGGCTGGTAGGAAAGTCTGGTGGTGTCTTCAGATAAGCTGTGTGTAGGTGGCATCAAGGTCAGAGGTCAACCGTCTACCCAGAGCGAAGGTCAGTTGCTGAGGCTGGGCAAGAAGCCGTGTTAACTAGAGTTAGGTCAGAGTCTACATGCTGACAGCCTCCTTATAAGCCAGGTTTGCCCACTCATCCTCAGTCATCCAATCAAAGGCAAGCTTAATAGAGGAAAGCAGGAAGGGGAGGTTTGTTCAATGTGGCCATATTGGGAAGGGGAACAAAGGGAGACCCACTCCTACCGCAAGCCCTGACATGAGGTTTGTTTAAACAGAAGGCAATGTGTACTCATAGTTAGACAGCTCTGGTCAGGGTGTCATCCCATCCCCACCCCACCCCACCCCACATTACCAATCCATCATTTTCTGGGCTCCATTCTCTCATTCAAGGGTCTGACAAGTCAGAACTGTGTGAGATCTTTTTCAGAAAACGACCCCACCTCAGGCTAGCACCAGGCTTCGGCCTGTTTCTTCTCACAGTCCAAGAGTCCTGGGGAAATTTCCAGTTTTGTAACATCTGTCACTTCAGTAATCTGATAAGCCAAAGGGAGGGACACATGTGTCCCTTTAGAACAAAGGTTCTTAACCTATGAGTCATGGTGCCTTTGTGGATTAAAGGACAAGGGATGTACATCAGATACCCTGCATAGCAAATGTTTATATTACAATTATAACAGTGGCAAAATTGCAATTATGAAGTAATAGTGAAAATAACCTTACCGTTGGGGTCACCACGGCATGAGGAGCTGTATTTAAGGACGCAGCATTAGGAAGGCTGAGGACCACTGCTTAAGAATATCTTCATTCTTGCCAGAACCCAAGACCTGGGGTGCTAGATTTGTAATACAGTCAGAAGGTCACTCACCTCTTGGGCATCAGGTTCCCTTACTGTGTCACAGAGCTTGGCACCCAAGGAGCCCCATGCCTGTCTTTCTGGGTCTTCCCAAAGCAATGCTGTCTGTTCATACAGCTCTCTTTGCCATGGGCTAAAATCCATTAGCACAGGAGCTAATGGTATATATAAGTGGGTAGGGGTGAGGGTGCCTATTCTGGCCTGGCTTCAAACCCCTCCCTAACTCTGTGAATGAAAAAATTACTCAACTTCTCTATTCCTCAGTTTCTCGGGGAGAAAGATTGGATTGTGGTAGGCAGCGAGTTTGTGAGTGGCAGGTGCCAGCTCAAGACCTGGCATGTGGTGGGCATGTGGTGGAACCACTGTCTGGTTCATCAGTGAATCGCCTTGCTAAGACGACTCCATTGGTAATAAAGCAGAGGCTGAGGAGCAATCAGACACTGGGCATTGCTCTACTTATGAAAGGGGTTTTCCCTAATGCCTGACAGGCAGCTAGAGGTAAAGCCAGGCCCTAAAGATGCCTGCTCCATCAGAAGGCCCAGATTAGAAGATCCAACCAACATGTCCCAACTCCTGTGCTGGGCTTGGAAAAGACCTGGAGTCCAGAGGGTCAGCTTCACACCCAGGCCCTTCCATCCACATAAGACTAAGGGTATCTTGGGAGTTCATTTCCTGGTTCAGGTGAACCCTGAGAAGAGATAGAAGTCCATTGTCTTCATTGTTTTCTATTGTTGTGATCAAAACCCTATGACCAGAAGCAACTTAGGAAGGAAAGGGCTTATTCAGCTTACACTTCCAGGTAACAACCCACAACCGAAGGAAGTCAAAGCAGGAACTGATGCAGAGGCTATGGAGAAGTACCTCTCACTGCCTTGCTCACTAGTGGCTTGCTCATCTTGCTTTTGTATAGTACCCAGGACCACCAGCCAAGGGTGGCTCCACCTACCACGTGTTGGCCCTTCCCACATTAATCATTAAGAAAATGCATCACATCCTTGTCTGTAGGCAAACTTTAGGAAAGCATTTTTCCTACTGAAAGTACCTTTTCCCAAGCCAGGTATGGTGGGTGGCACATGCCTTTAAATCTAGCCCTCAGGAGGCAGAGGCAGATGGATCTCTGAGTTCAAGTCCAGTCTTGTCTACAGAGTTTGTTCCAGGACAGCCAGGACTCTACAAAGAAACCCTGTTTTTTAAAAAAAACAAAGACATGAAAAGTTTCTCTTTTCAAATGACAACTGTGTGTGTCAAGTTAAAATTTCCCAGCACATCCATCTACCCTGCAAGCCAAGGTGGGTGCTCCAAACTGAAGGACAGACTGAAGCGTGCAAAAGGATATGGCAGGAAAGATACGGTGTCTTTCCACTGGGACTGAGACTAAAGCCTTGCCGGGGACACAGGTTGGATGGATGGATGGATGGATGGATGGATGGATGGATGGATGGATGGATGGATGGGTGGGTGGGTGGGTGGGTGGATAGGTGGATGGATGCATACATGCAGGGATAGGTGAATGGGTGGATGGATGGGTAGATGGATGGGTGGGTGGATGAGCAGATGCATGAATAGGTGGATGGATGGGTGGCTGGGTGGATTAAAATGGATGGATGGATATGGGTAGGTGGGTAGATGGTTGGAATGATGGGTAGGAATCGGTGGATGTAAAACATGGATGGGTGGATGAGCATGGGTGAGTGACTGGATGGATAGAGGTGAGAATGAATGTGCATGGGGTGGGGGGTAGATGTGCATATGTGGACAGCCACACTGGCCAGTGATTGCATGAGGATGAGGCAATAGGAGTCTCGGCAACATCCTACACCTGTTTTCATGGCAGCAAGAGGGAGATACTGCCCCCAGATCCAGGCAGCACTAAGACTCAATTGCTGCCTCCCAACTGCTGAACTGGACTCCTCCAAATCTGCCTTTTGGATACAAAGGCTACATTTGGTGATCCAGAGACCTCTTGATTTGCATGTATCTTTTATTCTTTAGAAACCAAGCAAGCAGAGCCTGGGGAGCAACTCAGCTGGTAGAGTACTCCTGTAACCACGGGCTTTTCCACCCGCACACATTCCTGCAATAACGACTCTGAGGGTGAATTATTTATGAATAATTGCCTAGGACAAGAGCTTTGGCTCATCCCCACTAGCTCGTAACTCGGTTATCCTATTTATCCCGTTCTGATCCCCGCCACGTGGTTGGTTACTGCTCCTCAGGTTCATGTGACCATCTTCCTCAGAGTTCGGGGCTAATCTCTCCCACACCTGACTATCCCAGAAATCCTCTCTCTGTGCTGGAACTTCCACATCCCTATTCCCTGCATAAGCTAACAGGCCAACAGCATTTTATTGACAGGAGATGCTTCCATATGTAACATAAGAAACCTCTCTACATGCCTGCCTAGCACTCAGGAAGCCTGTATTCCATCCCCAGCATTGCATGAACCAGATATGATGCTCACACCTCTAGTCCCAGGGTTCTAGAAGGCCCTAAGACAAGGATCAGAGGTTTACAGTGGCTTCTGACCACCACATAGCAGAGGGCCCCAGAGAATCCAAAGGAGCCCTCCTAGAGGCGAGGGGCCATAGCATTCCAGGCAAGTACAGCCCCACGGAGACCCTCAAATCTAGAGATAATCTACTTGTTCTGGAAATGTGAGGATGAGAGATGAAACTCAGAGGTAAGGGGTTTGAGGCCACAGATGAGCCTCTGATAGTCTTCCCAACCCCTAATCCTCAGGAGACCCACTCACCGAAGCACAGATGGGGGGTGTTTGGGGACTGAAGTGGCAGGCAGGGAGCCTGGGAGATGCCCTGCAGGCCAGCCTCAAGCTCAAGCACCACCCCTTCAGAGAACGGGGGCGTTTTCTTTCCCCTCTTACCGTGCATGGTTACGATCTAGACTTGACCTCCAAGAAAAGCTGCATGAGTCACCTTTTTGTCACAAATTGCTTTCCTGCCTCAGAAATCCTATCGAGAGCTCTTTACAAACGGGCCTTTGCCTTTGTAGTCTCCAGCTCTTTAAACCTCAAGATTTCTGGCTTCTTGTCACCCTGCCCTTCTCAGAGACACAGCCAAGTGTTCCAACGGAAATGGCCTTCCTCCAATTCAGATGGCTCGCTGCCTTCTTTGGAAGACATGCTCTTCCGCCCACGCTCGCTCCTGCCTTAGTGGAAGCTCCTGAGCAGACATGGGCTCTTTAAAGCCGGCAGGCCTAGTACTCAACATTTAAATATCACATAGAGGATGGCTGTGTGTGAAGCTAAAGCTGTGTGAAAATGAACTATGGAGAGAAAATGAATCTCTCTGGAGCACAACCTGAATCAGAAGGACCATAACCCTGACAAGGTAGTTTCTGAACAGATGAGGCCAGCTGTGCCTTGTTTGAAGTCCCAGGTCCCCAGGGTACTATTCCTAAGGTGGCTACCATGCCATCTGCCTAGGAAGCATGAGGAATATACCTAAATGGTAGAAAGGATCAGCCTGTGCCCCACACTACACCTGCACACAGGAGCCCTCACACCAGCACACACCTCACACCAGCACACACCTCACACCAGCACACAATTCATACCCACCAGCACACACCTCACACCAGCACACACCTCACACCATGAGTCATGCAGCTGGGCTAAGGATAGGGAGGCTGAGAGAGAGTGAGGTGTCTGTGGAAGGTAGAGATGCCCTTGAACTGGGTCCTGGCTTCAAAGCCAGGGTCCAGTCAATCTCCAGGGAGTCTCAACAGCTTCTTGTCAGACCACATGCTGCACTAGCCTCTGGCCAGAACCTTTTCAGTGTGGAAAAAACAAGAAGAGACTTTGCAGGCATGGAAGAGGTGGTGGCTTGGGTAAATGACAGGAGCTGTCATATTAAACTCAGCAGCAATCCTGGTTTTCGTCTTTTACAAACAGGACCTCTGGAAAAAGATATCAAGAGTAAAGGACCTCAGATGGGCATCCAAGTCCTGATAGAGCTAGTAATCCCAGAATCCCACCCTTCAGCCTGTGCCCCACACGACTCCTGACACCTGAACCCTCACACCAGCACACATTCTCAAGCCAAGACACACACTACATGTTGCTACACATTACATGTAACATGGGATACCATAACATGTAATACACATCACATGCATACCTTAAAACACAGCACACACATAAAATACTGTACAATACACAGTGCATTTTTCTCACTACCCCATGTAACACATCACAAAGAATAGCATACATGGAATGTAATCTATCTATCCCATATGCTCCTGCCACTCACACATCACAGCACATGGTACAACATACAGTATATATACATGTCACATACCATCATGCACCACATACAACACATACTACATACTATATACCACAAAGCATACATGATACCCACATGTAATATATAACGCACCCCTCTCAGCCACTGCGTACAACATACACACATATACTTACTATATGCCATTAAAGCACACCACACACTATTCACATGGCATATCTCAGTCCATGTGAGCAGTACACACATATGAGCAGTACACACACAGCATAGGGCACCTGGAAAGGTCCCCATGGATTTTGTTTTCCATGTCACAGGGACTCTTGTGTCCTGGACACCTTATCATTCTCCTGTTCCCCAGCCCCTCAGAGAGATCTCGTGGCTCACTGGTGTGGCTCACTTGGATGGCTTAATCTCCTTGCTCTCTTCAGGAAACCTGGTTTCTGAGAAGCTCTTGAGAAAGCAGACCCTTAGGTGACAATTCTGGAGAACAAATTGTGCCAAAAATCTGGTCTCCTGTTGGCAGCAGAGACAGTACACTTATCAACCAACTGTATAGTTGGTCTCTGGCTGGCCCACAGTGCTGGAAGCAGACAGAAATGAACCCAGCGAACAATCCCCTTGACTGTCACTTTCAGTGACAACATTCCAGAGGTAGACAGGAGCCACCAACAGTTGTGAGTACAGATCCAGGGACAGGTCCTGGATCAGATGCCTGTGAGCAATTCCACATCTCCTGAGGACTCAGAGCCCACAGCTGTATAGTGGACATAGCAGCTTCACCTCCTGGGAGCCATGAGGATGCACCCTGAGGGGCCTGTGAGCAGCTGGTTCAACAGGAAACGGGCAGCTTGGAGTGATAAGGCCATGTCTGATGACTAATCCAGACATGGCGAAGGAGGGGCTTTCATTGCCAGTGTCTGTCCTTGAGGGTGATGTTTTGGTCCCAGGAAGCCAGTCTTATGGGCAGTAACCAAATTGCACTTTATCAACCTTGGTGTTTATGTAACAGATGCCCAAGATAAGCCAGCTTTAAACAAGGGATAGGTCCTTTCGGTTGGTTTCCGACTGTGACCAGTGCGGCCTTGGCTTTGGACCCATGGTGAGACCCCATATCATGGTGGAGATATACATGTGGCAGAGAAAGACAGTCGTCACGGCAGCAGGAGAGCAGGAAGAGGGCACTGGCATCCTAGAGTGTTTCCCAAAGTAGGTGACTCTAAGACACCTACTCCACCTCTTAAAGATTCTACCTCCTAATAGTGTCAGTCTCTAAGACAGTTTTTTACCTTTGGGGAGGGGGCTGTATTTAATACTCAAATCAGTGGTTACCATGGAGTTTGTCTGGGTGTTTTCCTTCATTGTAATGAAGCATGTATGTGAGACCTGACCACTTTAACCATCTTGACCTTTCAATCTTTAAGCACATGTGCTATTAGGGCTACACGCATGCCCATGACTGTGGCCCTACCATACATTTGTTGTCTTGCAAAACTGAACTTCTGGCTGTACTAACACCAACTTCTGTCAGCCCTCCTTGAGCTCTGAGTGGTTGCTCAGCCTCCATCGCTAGGAGTCGACGCCTGTTAAGATCAGACCATTTGTATCTGGCTTATTTCTCTTAGCATCATGTCCTCAACGTCACCTGTGTAACAGCAGATGTCAGGATGTCTTTCCTATTCAAGACTGGTATTATTCCATATTGTGTGGAGGCCACAGTTTGTGTTTCCATTCAGCTGCCTGATGCCTCCACAGCTTAGTTGCCATGGATATGAATGCAGTAAGGTCTCTTTGAGTCCCTGGCAGCCATCGTTTTAAGATGTCCACTTTGCTGTGTGACACAGTTTCTCTAGATCAAGCGCTTCAAGGGCTTCTGGCTTTCTGCGGTGTCTGCATCATCTCACGTTCCCACCAACACTGTACAAGGGTTCTGGGCACTTCACATTCTTGCCAACATGTGTTGTTTCTTGAAGCTCCTATTATTTAATAGAGGCATCATAATAGATATGGGGTGATGCATGCTGGGTATTTATTTGTGGGTGTGGGGTGTGTGTGAGTGCAGGTCTGCACATGCCATGGCATACTTGCAGAGGGCAGAGGGCAGCTTTATGAAGTCAGCTCTCTCCTTCAACCATGTGGCTTCTGGGGCTTGAACTCAGGTCTTCGGACTTGGCAGCAGGCACCTTTTTACCAGCTGAGCCATCTCACCAAACCCTTAATTCCATTTTTTTTTTCCTCTAACTGTATTTATTGGTTGTAGCTCTTCAAATCATCTTGTATTGATTTTTACTGAATTCACTCCCCAGCACCAAAAGACAGAAGAACATTGATCGGCCCCGCTGTAATAGGCCCATGGCTACACTCTACATGGCTCAGGGACTTAACACCCAAGGGGGCAGGGGGCAGGAACTGATTCGAAACACTTGCAGTAGCCCCAGGCCTGGCTTCAGCAGGTGTAGCAAGGCAGCTTATTTCTTTCCCTCCCCTGCGGAGGGGAGAGGAGTGCTGAGGCCCCTCCCTCTAAGTAGTCCCAGCCCCAGCCACAGAACAGGGACCACACAGAGCAGACACCTCCTGCAGCTGGAACTTAGGGGCAAAGCCTCAGAGTTTGTCAGGAAGAAAAAAGTCAGGAGCGAAGAGGGGAGGGCAACTGCTTCCTAATAAGGCATGTAGGCGATTTCAGAGCTCAAGTTCAGAGAAACAAATTGAGTTACAGAGGAGGCAGCTCTGCCATTTGCAACACTGGATTGTTTGAAATCCTTTTAGAGGAAAATTAAAATATTTCACAGAAGGTAATAAAATGCTGGGTGCTTGGCAGGCATGACTGCTCAGCTCTCTTGGGCAAATAAGTAATTAGGTATTTTTATTTAAGGCCTCAGTATCGTCATTTTCTTTCATTAGCAGAGGGGTGGAATGCTGTTGTGGAAAACACATAAAACTCTGAAATCGCCAGAAAGTTAGTTATAAAATTAGTTTTTAAAGTACAACATAACTGCATTTAGTGAACCAATGGTGAGCCAATAGTGAGCCAAAGGGATGTTCTTAGAATTTATTATCTCAAATTCATTTTCAGTGAGAAGTTGTCTCAAGGATGTCTCTGCTCCCCGTGACCTTAGCGTTGGGGCATTCCTTCAAGGCACTTGATGCTGAGTCTCCGGTTAGCAGGGCTGAGGTAGCCAGGAGGTGTTCTAGACCAGCCCTTGAGGAACCTGCTGTTCAGTCCATCCCACCATCCCTCACTACACCCTTCTGATGTGGAGATAGCTGGTGTTGTTCATCTGTTCCAATCCCTCCTTTCACTGATGGGGAAACTGTATACGTGGTTGAAATGTTCCATCCTCCTTGGCATCCCTGGGTCCTGGGGTCACTACCTGTCTATATCCCCACATAACTGTAGTCTGCTCCCCAGGCTGTTTTAAACCTGGGCTTCCCCACCAAGGATGGAGGGGTCACTCTATCCCTGAACTGCTGGCACAGACTAGCATCAGCTTCATTAAGTTTTATTGTGTTTTACTTCTGTGCATCCATGAGCGGCTATGTATATGTGTTTGTATAAATGAGCATGTGCATTTATACACAGGGCACAAAAGAGGGCATCAGAGCCCCTAGAGCTAGTGTTATGGGCAGCCCCCGGGCTGGCATCTTGATTTGCCTCACATGCTCTCTTGGGCAATATCAGGGAGGGTGAAGGTAGGGATCCAAAATCCCCTTTTACAGGACTGGTCTGAGATCCGGGCAAAGCCGATGCTGAGGTGGAGGAGACACAGATATACCATTGCTGTTCATTCTTCTTCAAATATCTCCAGGCCTAGGGTTATCCAGCAGCCATTACTGTTCCAGAAGGCTCACCACCCAAGTAGCTACACGGTAATTTTTAGTGAGATGGGTAGGTGGGTGTCTGGGGGCAGAGAATTCAGGAGGGAGTGTGTGCATTGGCAGAGCTACACTCTCAGCAGCCAGTTGTTAATCCCACCCCTACTGCCCATGTGCAAGCATCCTATACTGACCCAACTTGGCTACATCTCTCCCAGCCAACTAGTCCATCTTGAGCCATCAGCAGACAGTAGGTTAGCATCTACAATGTGTTGGGGGGGGCTCCATACTTACCCTGAAAACTTTGACAGAATTAAAATACAAGAGATGAACCCACGCTGACTGTTTTCAAATCCAAAGAGATGTTTGAGCTTGTCCTTAAGGAAGAGAAGGACTTTGCCCACGAGGGAAGGGAAAGGAACTCCTTAGGAGCAGCCCATGTTTTTCTAAGCCTCTGGGACAGGAGATGCTGCCAGAGGACCAGCAGATGCTGAAGGACAATGTGTCAAAGGAGCAAGTGGGGTGAAGGAAAAAAGAGGGAAACCAAGAGAAAGGATGAGTTGGTTGTGTGTTTGGAGAGTGTTTTAAAGGGAGCACACTGGAGCAGAAAACACAAACTAGCCTCACAAACAGACTGTGGAATGGTTGTGTGGGAGTAGGGGTTCAGCCTCCTGATAGGAAGCCTTCAACAAGCAAGACACAGCTGCATACTCACCCAAGGCCATTCTGTGTGTGTGTGTGTGTGTGTGTGTGTGTGTGTGTGTATTCGTGCATGAACATGCCAGAAGTTGTTATCTTCCTGAATTATTTATTGATTGATTGGTTAGTTGGTTGGTTGAGACAGGATCTCACTATAGTGAAGGCTGGCTTCAAACTTATAGAACTCAACCTACCTCTGCCTCCTGGGTACTGGGATTAAAGGTGTGCACCACCACACCTGGTTTCACCTTAATTTTTGAGACAGTCTCTTATAGAAGATAGGCTCACCAGTTTTGCTCAGCTCTCTGGCCAGTGAGCTCAGAGTCTCCTGTATCTGACTCACCAGCACTGGCATTACAAGCATACACTGCCACTCCCAGGTTTGCATGTGGGTGCTGGAAGTCTAAACTTGGGTCCTCATGTTTGTGTGAGGCACTATACAACTAAGCCATCTCTCCAGTTCCATTCAGCCAATTTTTTTAATGTAACAGAAATAGCTCTTCTGTATGTTCTAACTTAACTCGCAATCATGAAGATGGTCTACCCACACCATGGACTGAAAGGCATGGTTCTCAAGGGTGCTGAGTAAAAACATCAGTCTCTGTCAATGACATCCTGTGTGTACCATGTTTGACATGGACTAGGGCTGTATCTCAGTAGTAAAGCATGTACAAAGATCTGTATTTGATCTCCACACCAAGAGAAGAAGAGATGAGGCAATTGAAGGTGTGAAAATCGGTGGCTAGAGGCAGAGAAATGGCAGACTGTGGCTGTCAAAGGAAGAGACAAGAACATGTGATCCTAGACTTCGTGTTGCTTTTAGGAATTCATGTCATGCCTTTGATAAAGAAGCAAATACACATGTATGCGTGAGGGTCTGAGTGAGGTTGTTTTGATTGAGGATGCTGTGTCCCTGCCTTGTTATGATGCTGTTGCTATGGTGATGTGAGAGGCTAACAGTGGAAGAAGCTGTGAGGAGAGTACCAAAGGACCTTCAGTGTTAATTATCATCAACAGTTACCTGAAAATAAAATGCCACAATACACATTCAGTGATGATTAAAAACAAATTAAACATCAAGACAAGTTCTGGGTCAAATGGTAAATTCTACAGATGAGAAATACAGAGAGGGGTTCAACTTTTAAAAGAAAAAGGAAAAAGGAAAAATCTGGCCAGACATTTTGGCCCACGTTTGTAATCTCAGCACTTGGGAGCTAGAGGCAAGAGGATCAAGAGTTTAAGAACATGTTCGGCTGTATGGCAAGTTCAAGTTCAGACTAAGCTACATGAGACAGACCCAATCGCAAAACATGAGAAAAGCTTGAAGCATTTATGAAGTTGTCTGACTATTCCTTATATCATTGTCTTTTTTACGCTGTATAAGGTGCTGTTTGGTTCGTGTCCATGTGACACAAGCTAGAGTCATCTAGGTAGAGGAACCTCGACTGAGACAATGCCTCCATTGGACAGGCCTGTGAACAAGCTTTTGGGGCATTTTTTTTTCTAGATTAAAGACTAATGTGGGAGAGCCCACTGTGGGAGGTGCCATCCCTGAATGGTCCTAAGCTGTGTAAGAAAGCAGGCTGAGCTGTTCCTCCATGGCTTCTGCTTCAGTTCCTGCCTCCAGGTTCCTGCCTTGAGTTCTTCTCCTGACTTCTCTTAATGATAACCAGGACATGTAAGCTAAAATATACCATTTTCTCCCGAAGTTGCTTTTAGTCATAGTTTTATTTTTAAATCACAACAGAAAGCAAACTAGAACAGAAATCATTCATAATTTAAAAAAAAAAAAACAATTCTTAATAACCAAGAACCAGGACTAGCCTGGAATATCTCAGAGGCCCACATCTTAGCCACCAGGTGCCCTGGATTCCTGGAGACTCAGCCATGCAGCAGCCTCGGGGTCAAACTGATAACCAGGTCAGCTATTCCTTTGTGGCAAGTCCTTCCCTGCACAAGCCACCTACCTCTTTCCACAGCCCCCAGAGAAAGAGGGCGGCCTGCCCCGGCAGGTGGGCAACAAGACAGAGTGTGGCCTACTGGGCTTTGTGCTGGACTTGAGGCAAGACTACGAGCCGGTGCGCAGCCAGATGCCAGAGGAGAAGTTGTATAAGGTGTACACCTTCAACTCCGTGCGCAAGTCCATGAGCACCGTCATCAAGATGCCTGATGAGAGCTTCCGCATGTACAGCAAGGGTGCCTCGGAGATTGTGCTCAAAAAGTAAGCCACCCCGCCGAGCTGTGGGTGTCTGGGTCACACATCCCCATCCCCATGCAGACTGGATCTAAGCAAGTTAACTTTCCCCGCACCTCAGTTTCCCCATTTGTATATTGGTCAGGCCCAGAGATTTTTTTCAACCCTGACTTGTAGTACATTAGAGTCACCACAATGAAAAGAAGCCAGGCATGGTGGTGTACATTAATCCCAGGAGGCAAAGGCGGGAGAATCTCTGGGTTCGGGACCAGCCTGGTCTATATCAGGATCCTCTCTCAGAGAGCAAGAAAGATTGGAGGGAAGGAAAGGGAAACAGACCATTGATTCTTGTCTTACCCCCCAGACAATCCTGATTGAAACCATGAAGCTGGCCTACACCTTTGCCTTATTAGATGCTCCTTGGGCAAGCCCGATACCCAAGCAAGGCAGCAGCAGCAGCCTGGGTTTCAGGCTTCCCAAGCCATCTCCTCTATGGTACTGCTTGTCTTAGCAATTGGAACCTCCCAAACACTGCACAAAGCCAACAGCTGAGGAGCCTGGGGCAGATATTGTAAAAGGCCACCTGGTTGCACTCCAGGCCTATTGCATGCATTGAGGCATTATGGGAAGTGGATCAGATGGGCATTTAATGACCAAGGTAGGTGGGCTTCATTCATCTCCTTCCCTTCCCACCCCCAGGTGCTGCAAGATCCTCAGTGGGGCAGGGGAACCCCGTGTCTTCCGGCCCCGAGACAGGGATGAGATGGTTAAGAAGGTGATCGAGCCCATGGCCTGTGACGGGCTCCGTACCATCTGTGTGGCCTATCGTGACTTCCCCAGCAGCCCTGAGCCTGACTGGGACAATGAGAATGACATTCTCAACGAACTCACATGCATCTGCGTGGTGGGCATCGAAGACCCAGTGCGACCTGAGGTAGGCCCTGACGGCAGTGAGCTTGGGGAAGGAGCCGTGAGTAACCTGGGGAATTTGTCTGCTCAGCAATCTAAGCTTCAGGTCCCCCTGCCCAGGTGCTGCTGACAGAACAGTGTTCATACTGCCCCTCTGTCTGTCTGTCTGTCTGTCAGGGTTCTGTCTAACTTTGGTCTCATTCAGGCCTTTTCCTGCTCACATAGGGCCCTGAGAGCCCAGGATAGTCCCAAAGTCTCCCTGTTAAGTGGATGGACAGATCCAGAGTAGACCTTGACCCAGATGCCATAGAAAGGAACTGGAAGGAAAAGCATGTATAGAGAGAGCTCGTGTCCAGTACCTTGGGGCAAAGCTGAGCCCCTGGGACACTTTTGATGACAGAATTGTCATCAAGAGTTCTTGCTTCAAACACAGATTTGGCAAGGGCCAGCTGGACACAAAGCCAAGCTTAGCCCCCACCAAACTTGCTGGGTCCTTGATCTTCTATCTGTAGAATGGGTGTCGACTCGGGCAACTCGGGGGCCCTCTCCTTCCAGGCTCTGATGTCTTCAGACCAGAGGCAGCTAGCAGAAGCCTCACACCTACACCTGCCAGGTCTTCCATCCATCCATCCTCCTGCCCGTCACTATTAGTCACCCAGCCTAGTACCTCATCTTACCCATGGCCCACTGGAATGTGTATGCAGAAATGCATGCTACGATGCTAGCAAGGCAGCTTAGCTCCGTGGATAAAAGTGGTTACCGTGCAAGCTCTCACCTTCAGTGTAAGCTCTAGAACTCTGGTAAAGGCAGAGGAACAAAAGCGCTACCTCCACAAAGCTGTCCTCTGCCCACCACACGTGCACTGTGACACTTAAAAATCACTCACACACACAAGAATAATTTATTTTAATTTCTAAAGAATTAGAAGCTGCAGTTGGGCACTGTTAGTGAAACAAAACACCTGACCAAAGCAACTTAAGGGAGGAAGGTCCTGACCAAAGCAACTTAAGGGAGGAAGGCCTATTCAAGCTCCTGTTTTAGAGAGGAAGGCACAGTAGCAAGAGCGTTAGGCACCGGCCACATCACATCTGTAGCCAGGAAACCAAGAGAGATGAATGCTGGTTCTCAGTCACTGTCTCTGTGTTATTCAGTCTGAGACCCCGGCCCATAGACAGATGCTGCCTACCTCTCGGGTTGATTTTCCCACTTCAGTTAATCTGATCTGGAAAATCTTTACAGCCATGGCCAAAGAGCAGACTCCAAGATGATTGCAGACACTGTCGATGCAATCAACATGAAACGCCACAGGTGGCCTGTGGTAACATCTCCAGGGCTTCAGTTTCTCTGTCAGAGAAAGGAAGGTTGGGCTGTGTGGATCCCAGAGTTATACCAGCAGAGCTGTGGGGTGGGGTGGGGTGGGTTTTCTCCTGTTGAGACTTGACCTAGCGCCTCATTCTGACAAGGCCCCAGTTCCCACCTCCCAGGCAGTCCCTGTCACCGGTTTTGTGGGTGACTTCTCCTACGATGTTCTCACCTGTGCCAAGTGCCTCTTGCAGCTTTCCTGGCTCTGTTCTCTGTCCCTTTTCCCAGCACATAGCTCCTGGAGCCACATAATTAGCACCCTGTACTAGGCTCCAGCACAGTGAGGCCCAAGCAGAGAGGCTCTGCAGTGGGTCCCCACACCTTCCCAGGCTCTCTCTTCAACTGCAGGTAAACAGTCTTCACCTCCCTCAGTTTCCCCAATGCCTCACAGCCTTCCTCCCTTGGGCCCACCCAAGCCAAAGCAGTATCAAGCATTCGCTAAAGTAGCTGACAGAAGCTAGCTTGGAGGAAGCTGTCAGGAGAGCATCGTTCTGGGACAGGCTGGGGGTGACATGGGGGCTGTGCAGAGAGCCCTTGGAGTCACAGACACCGGCTGTCACCAGAAACAGCAGATGTTTAAAAGCCTTTATGTAATGACAACAGGAAGCGCCCATTTCCTGCTTCTCCTTGGTGAGAATATCTAGGATAATTTTAGCAGAGGAAGCCACTTTTTAAAATAGTTAACGCTGGTTTTATTTATATGGAAAGCATATTTCAAGCAGTCTCATGCCCCTGAGATTTGAGCCTTAATGATGTGGATCCTCAGTGCTCAGAACAACTGAATATCCCATTGATGTTTGTTGAGTGAACGAGTGAGCACACACAAACAGGAAAAAAAAATCCTCAGAACAACTTAACGAAGTGTCCCTCTGGGTTGGAGGGATTGAGATGCTTCATGAGTAGAGAGCACTGAGGTAGAAGACAAGTAAACAATACCATAACAAGGCTAAGGGGAAGGATGTTCCCAGAAGCAGGGGCAGAAGGGGAAAAAAGGAAATGGGAAACCCTAACTTTTCATTACTGTAACAAAATACCAGACATAGTCTGCTTATAAAAAGGAAAGGTCCAGTAACATCAAGCATTTGAGGAGTGGGACAGTGAAGTGGCAGGGGAAACTGAGGCAGGTGAAGAGCATTCACCTGGGCTCACGACTTCAGAGGTGTCAGTTTATGGTCAGTGGGCCCATGGCAAGACAGAAGGTCCTGATGGCAGCACACAGCAGGGCCATACCAGCAGTTCATGTCAGAGCAAAAAGCAGAAGACACTGGGGTCCCAGAGCCCCCTGCCAAGTCACATCAAACTTATAACCCACCTCTGAAAGGTTCTAGCACCTCCTGACAGCACCACCCTGGGGTCCTAACTTCAACATATGGACTCTTAGGGAACAAACATTCCAGACCTGAACAGCTGCAGATGCTGCATATCTGGCTCTTGTGAGAGCCCCTGTTGGATTTAGCAGAGAAAAGCCTAGCAGGGGTCTCAGAGCTTTATGCTTCCCACAGAACTGTGTGTGTGTGTGTGTGTGTGTGTGTGTGTGTGTGTGTGTGTGTGGTTTTGGTTGGTTGGTTGGTTTTGTTTTGGGTTTTTTTTGTTTGTTTGTTTGTTTTTGAATTCAAGTCTAGCCTGCTCTTCATGGAAAGATAAACACACACACACACACAAGCATACATACAGGCACATACACACATACATATATCATACACATGCACACATACATCATACACATATGCATACATAGTCACATAATACACATATTTCACACATACATACATCATACACAGACACAAATACACATGTATACACACATACATAGTCGCATACATACACATATATCACACATACATACATCATACACAAATACACATGTATACACACATACATAGTCACATACATACACATATATCACACATACATACATCATACACAAATACACATGTATACACACATATAGTCACATACATAATCATACAGAGTCTCATACATATACATCATACCCACACATGCTTACATACATTCTCATACATCACACATACACATATAATACATACATGCATATGACATATATAGTCTCTCTCTTGCTCTCTCTCTCTCTCACACACACACACAAACACAATGTGATTCTGTACCCTCATCTCCCCCCATGAAAATACCAGTTCTAACCTCGTTTCACCTCGACCACCCCATAGGTATTTTCTCACAGTAAGGTCTTGTCCCAGAGAGAGCAGAAGATCCCGGAGGCTTTGGTTCAGATATTTTCCAGTGGCTTGGCAGGGTGGGGTGGGAGTGAGGGCTCAGGTCCACTGGGTGCTGGGCTCACCTGACAGGCCCAAGATTCTAGCACACTCTGGGTCTGTGCACACTGTGGCATGTCCTCTCTCACAAAGACACTTTGCAGCAGGTGCCCCTCGCTATGTCCCTGCCACTGCTTTGGTTCACAGTTACACAGTATGGTCACCAGTGAACACAAGCGTTGGCTCAGCATCCTGTGACCACTCCGAGAAGGGAGGCTGCTGAGAGGGGTGGGCCTTGCTGCCTTCTGATTGGCTGGCCAGAAGTCAGTGCGTCAGTTCCATCGGCAAAAGCCCAGTGTTTAGCATGAAGAAGCACCATTTGCATCTATTCTAAACCAATGTAAATAAAGTGGCCTCAAATGCACAGGACTCTCCCCACAAACATTGGAAATGAACAAGGAATGGATTATAGGGGCTGGAGAGTTGGCTCAGTGGTTAAGAGCACTGACTGCTCTTCCAGAGGTCCTGAGTTCAATTCCCAGCAACCACATGGTGGATCACAACCATCTGTAGTGAGATCTGATGCCCTCTTCTGGTGTGTCTGAAGACAGCTACAGTATACTCATACATTAGATAAATAATATAATATAGTATAATATAATATAATATAATATAATATAATATAATACAAAAAGGAATGGATCATGGAACTTGTAGATTAAGCCTGGATAAGTTACATGTACTTACTCCGCTCCTCTCCACTCTTGCCTGAGGCCAGTCATAAGGGTGGCTTTTTAGGGTCTTTCTAATGCCTTTTGTGTAGGTCAGAAACAGTTTCATCTCAGGATAGACTATCATGGTCAGGAAGTAGTAGCTGCCTACTCTGAGGGCTGAGAATTCGGAGACCCTAGTGGGTTTAATCAGGGGATGTTGTGATCAATTGGTAATAACTGTCGCAAGCATCAAAGGAAGACCACAGGCACCATCAACCTGTCCTGGTTAGTTACCAAGGGAGGTTTCCTAAGACAAAAATTGGCCTTGGGTTTTTTTTTTTAAGACAAGAAGACATACCCAGTGGTGCCCTCCCACATGGCTCTTACCCTCTTGTACAGGTCCCAGAAGCCATCCGCAAGTGCCAGCGGGCAGGTATCACAGTCCGCATGGTCACCGGTGACAATATCAACACAGCCCGGGCCATCGCCATCAAGTGTGGCATTATCCACCCTGGAGAGGACTTCCTGTGCCTGGAAGGCAAAGAATTCAATCGGAGGATCCGCAACGAGAAGGGGGAGGTACGCATGTGCCCACGGCAAAGGCTCTACAGCGGGCCAAGCTCGAGAGGGGGCCGGGAGGCATGGGCCCTGCATGCTTGAACAGAAGCCAGCTGGTGTGCCCTGAAGAGCCCAGTGACTCTGCATGGGGCTTGATTTCTCTCTGCGACCCCACCGACATACTACACCCCTCTCCAGATTGAGCAGGAGCGGATTGACAAGATCTGGCCAAAGCTGAGGGTGCTGGCTCGTTCCTCGCCCACGGATAAGCACACCCTGGTCAAAGGTAAGCCTGTGGTAACTATAGTAATTCTGAGCCCAGAACTAACCCAGCCTAAACCAAGCCCAATTTGCATGGCCTTGCAGCTTCCTCACTGTGTGCTGTAGCTGGTCCTTCACCATGGCCAGCATAGGCTCCACAGCACAGAAGGGAAGGAGGCACACAGGGACTCTCCTCCCCTGGGGCCTTCTGACTCCTTCTTCAGGCTTGGGCAGAGGCTCCTGCGGGAAGAGGACATCAGGAAACTGTGACACTCTCTTCTGTTCCTCCAACCTCCTCTAGGTAGCCATGGGCCTGGGCCTGGCTGGAACCTTCCATGATCTCTCATGGTTTGGTGGAATTTGCTGTTCTTTGTCATCTGAAAGACAGCCTGTCTTCCTCCTCCATCGGGCCCAGAACTTAGAAACTTGAGACCTATAGGAAGCTTCCAACCAACCCTTGTGAGCAGACCCAGAGCATGAGAGATCCCAGGAATAGCAGAAGGAATAGAATAGAGATCCTCTCCCCTCCCCCATTAGAGGGTCAACACTCATAAAGCCCCAGAGACCCCAGTCAGCATTCCTGTGCCTCAGCATTCCTACTGCCCCCTCTGAGGCCTTGGCAAGCCTGTCTGCTCCAGGTCTCAGTTTCCCCATCTGTGAAATGTCTAGAAGGTGTGGTTTTCCCTAGGCACCTTAGAGTCATGTAGTCTTAAAGTTGGGAACAGGTGTGACCTATAGAGGCACCACAGCAGAGGGCCTAGCTCACCCTCACTCCTCACTGACTCCACAGTTCACTCCCTGACTCTTTCACCGAGCATTTATGGAGGACCTACTGTGTGCTGTAGCTGGTCCTTCACTATGGACAGCACAGTCCACAGGCTCCACATGACAGGCACCGGATAATATCCCTGCACAGTGCAAAAAGCTGTTCCAGCCACTGGACTCTTGCTCAGGCTGTGGAAGATGTAAAGCCCCAGGGAATGGGGTAGAGGGAAGCTCTGTGATCCAGACAGTATGGGGAACTACACTGTGTAGAGTCCCTCATGTCATTAAGGAGAAGCAAGAGGAAACTGGAGGGAGATTGACTTTGGCCATGGTGGGCCAATGGCGGTGTCACTGCGTGGGGTAGAAGGATACAATGGGAAACTCCTTATGCTTTGGGAGTGTGACCTGAAGACAGAGGGGTCACTGGGACCTTCCAAATGCAACAGCAACAGTAAGGATGGGTAGTGTACTATATGTGGGTAGATGAGTCGGAGTAGGCTGCATGTGGATACAGTGTGGAGAAACTGCAGAGAACCCCATAGCATGCTCTTGTATAGAACCTGCTACAGGTCCACCCCCATTACCTAGCTGTCAGGCATGACAAACCTGATCCGATGCTGATCAGTTAGTGTAAGTCTTCCAGGGTCTCTGATGCCCTAGTAGCATCATCTTCAATAGGCAGCCATTGTCAAGAAGATGTGGGCCTTAGCTAGAGCCCTGTAGGGGGATGGGCATATGGGCAGGCAGGGAAGCTCCAGAACCCAGGGCACCCACCCACCTGAACGATGGTAGAAAGACCACTAGAGTCCAGAGAGACAGGCAGAGGAGGAGGTACCCAGGTAAGGAGGTACCCAGGAGGGAAGCCTATAAAGAAGAGCATGGTCCACTATGGGACCGGTTGCTGAGAGGCCAGGAGAGACAGGATGGAGATGTGACCACAGGAGGACCCCAGGGAGCCATGCAGTCTAGGTCCCTGTGGGTTCCTTGTCTTGGAGGAGCCCAGTACTGGCCAAAGAACCAGGAGAGTCAGAGACTTGACCTGCCAATTCCAGAGGTAGGAGTCCAGACAGGCTAAGCCAGAGACAGTGGGATCTGGACTGGCTGCCAGCCCATAGGAGTAGCCAGGATAACACCTGAGGAACTAGGCATGGAAGCTGTCCTGGAGGGCGGGTAGAGGGAATGGTATCCCTAGCCTGGGAACTTGTCCCCCGCCTCCATAGGCTGCTGCTGTTTGTTTGACTGGTACAGACAGGGTGATGTCTACATATGGACAAGGAGGCCAGAAGCCACAGTTTTGACATGAGAGGCAGTCGTGGCTGTGTTCAGTCTGGTTCTTACCAGTTATTTCATTGAAGGTGTATGTACAGAGAGAGGTCAAGGCCAATGGGGCAGGATGGCAAACGTCACGGTCATGGCCTCCCCATGTGTGACCGGAGTTCTCAGGTACTGCAAAGCAGATGTGGGAGACCCTGAAGATACAGAGAACCCGTGGGTCTAGACAGAATGTCTAGAGGACTGTGTTTCTAGGTAGCGCGGCAAAGGACTGTGAGAGCAGACAGGGCTGGAGAATGGGAAGCCCCGAGCCAACCTGGGCTAATAAGTCTGATGGTTCTGAAAAATCTGGGAAAAGCAATGATGGAGGGGGCTGGACAGACGGGACAGGAGGCCATGCTGAGGCTCAGGGCTGGCTGTGGGCCCTGAGCATACCCTCTTACCCACTAGGCATCATCGACAGTACACACACTGAACAGCGGCAGGTGGTGGCTGTGACGGGGGATGGGACCAATGATGGGCCTGCTCTCAAGAAGGCAGATGTGGGCTTCGCAATGGTAAGAGTACCTTCAGGTGGTGTCAGATTGGGTCCCAAAGGCGAGGAGAGTAAGGCTCGGTCTACACTGCTTCACCCTGGCTTGTGGGGCCCCCTGCATACACTTAACAGTCATCCCTCTCTATCCACTTTGTATGCAACCAAAGCTCAGCCTAGCCTCAGAGGTCTTCCCGGAGGGGGCAGGCAGTCAGCTCTGCTGCTGGGGTCAGCTCTGTCCTTCTGGGTGCTTAAAGGTCTAGGAGGAATGGGACAAGGCCAGGCTTCCCGGGGAAGAATGTTGGCCTCAGAGGGGTGGCTTGTGAGCACGTGCATGCCTATACACACACACACACACACACACACACACACACGTTTGCATGTGCGTATGCATACACATGTGTATTGTACATAGTCTGACTGTAACTGTTCCTCTGGGTTGGGGTGAGGTGCCGTGCAGAGGTAAGAACAGCCAGATAGAACCACTCGGCTTTCCAGCTACCCTACCATGCTCCTGTCCCTGTCTCCACAGGGTATCGCAGGCACAGATGTGGCCAAGGAAGCCTCAGACATCATCCTGACAGATGACAACTTCAGCAGCATCGTCAAGGCAGTGATGTGGGGCCGTAACGTTTATGACAGCATATCCAAGTTCCTGCAGTTCCAGCTGACCGTCAACGTGGTGGCCGTGATTGTGGCTTTCACGGGCGCTTGCATTACACAGGTGGGTCCTGGGAGAATCAGACCAAAAGTTGGGAAAGAGCAGCCTTCGGTCTCCAGGACACCTCAGGTTCCTAGGATCACAACACTGGGGATAGACACACATTGTGGTGTTCCACCCAAGACCAGGACTCTGTCAAGAACCTCCATGCAGCTGCCTTATGCAATGAGAAATGAGGCTTGGAGCAGGACTCAGGTAGAATCCAAAAATGAGTGATATCAGGCCGCATGCCCTTCCATTCACCAGCATCAGCCTGACCCTTGCTCCAGGGGCCAGCAGAAGCTGGGGCAGAGGCAGCACAGGCTCTAGGGAGATCGCTTGCCCAGCTGAGTGCCCAGAGCCAGTCAGGCTGTGTGGGACCTTCACTCTGGAGAAGAGTGGATTTGGAGAGACTGGGTGGGTAGAGGAGGCAGTGAGGTCTGTCTGTCCAGATCACTGCTACTGGGCCCTCAGCAGGCTGTTTGCTGAGACATGTGGAGCCAGGTGGAGTAAGTACCATTTCACAGAGGTAGAGGCAGAATGTTCACTCACTCTGGATCCTGAAACTATAGCCAGACTGCATATCCCAAGAGGTGGCTTTCAGGTCTGGGGAAAGAGAGTGACTTCATTTCTAAGAGGATCTCAGAGGATCTCAGAGGCTTCCCCGGCACTACACAGTTACACAATCCCCTACCAATATGGGAACCCAGAATCCAATGTACAGCTGTCCCCAAGAAGCACACGGCCCATAGGACACTGTTTCCTTCTGCCGTGACCTCCATCACGATGGTTCTCATGGTGGCTGCAGTACTGACCATGTGTGCCACCTCAGGCCTGAGAGTTGGATTGAGGCTTCGCTGCCGGCTTAGGGAGCCTCTTTCCTGGTCTGTGGATGAAATGCTCCCTCTAGTGGTGTCTTGGAGACAGTGCTACGACAGCTTTCTGGGGACTGGACAGACGCCAGTAAGAAAACTGGTTTGGAGACAAGGATCAGTTGGCCCAACATCCCTGAGTGAGCAGAACCGTGCAGGCTTCGGTGAGAAAATTGCACACCTGACTCTGAGAATCCCATAATCAGATAAGGCGGAAAGGTAAAAGAAAACCAGAGCAGCCCTACGAGGGAGGGGTGAGATGGCAGAGCAGCCAGGAAAGCACAGAGAAGGCAGACAGGAAGTGTTAAGCTTTCAGAGAGGGTGGGCTTCCTGGAAGGATGCTCCACGGGCCAAGGGACAATCAAGGGTAGAGTCAACGGTGAGGGACAGAGGGTTCTGGGTGAGGCTGGCTCTGGTTGCTGTGGACAAGGCCTGTAGTTGAGAAAAATGAGTGGTTCAGTTTCTTCAGTCAGTGTACACGGAGCATGCTCTGTCCAGCCTGGACCTCACAGAGTGAGTTTGACAGTGACCACACTGGCATGCTTATGGTGATAAATTGTGTTTAGCATCCTCTTTTGCTTACTTGACAGACTTCCTATCATGACAGGGCATTTCTTTCGGGGTTATAGTTAAAATTCTTGAAGATATGAGATGATGAGAAAGAAGGTGGAATTGGGAGCAGAGGTCAAGGACATTGTCTCCAGGATAGGAGAGACCTGAACCCCTGAGACTGAGAGGCAGAGACCGCAGGGAGTTAAGAAAATGGTGTTGGCTTCAGACAGGAGAGGAATAGAAGATGGGGCTGAGTCTATAGAAGTCAGGGAGTCGTGGCCACTGAACCTGTGGCCCCAGGACTGAGGTAAGCAGTTCATACTGTTCTCCACAGAAGCTCCAAGAACCTGTCGTGCACATGCTCAGAGAACCAAAGCCTAGGCATCCTGAATCCTGTAGTGGGGACCGCTGAGATCCTGCAGCAGGTCCATCTTATACTGTGCCTGTAGTGGCTCACTCTGTGACAATCTTCTCCATGCCACTGTCGTAGGACTCCCCCCTCAAGGCTGTGCAGATGCTGTGGGTGAACCTCATCATGGACACGTTTGCCTCCCTGGCCCTGGCCACAGAGCCACCCACTGAGACTCTGCTTCTGAGGAAACCCTATGGCCGCAACAAACCACTCATCTCAAGAACCATGATGAAGAACATCCTGGGCCATGCCGTCTACCAGCTTACCCTCATCTTCACCCTGCTCTTTGTGGGTGAGCACCCCAGTACTCATCCCTCTGAGCTTAGGTCACCAACTTCTAGACAA
The DNA here is from genome assembly GCF_963924665.1 of Micromys minutus. Lineage (NCBI taxonomy): Eukaryota > Metazoa > Chordata > Mammalia > Rodentia > Muridae > Micromys > Micromys minutus. The sequence continues at coordinate 32,516,798 of NC_137972.1, forward strand.
ACCATGGCTGGCATCCAACATCTGGCTTTACACACGTCGTTTCTGTTTTGGTCATGGGGAAACTGACACAAGAGGAAAATGCAGATTGCAGCATACAGGGAGGCAGAAGTAGTCATTCCCTGTCCCAGGCTGGCTGACCTCAAAGCCAGCTGTAGTGTTAGCATCCAGGACTGATGAACGCTTTATGTTAACCACTGAGAGCCAAGGCCCTGGGCCAAGCAAACTTCCCTGATCCCTTCTAGGAACTCTGTGCTCCAGGAAGATGTCTTCATAGAGAATGTAGTCTTCCCTGGGGAGGGACACACAACCTGTTGGAATGTCAGTTCTTTTCCCAGCCCCTCCACTGAGGGCTAGTTCTCCAGTACTCAGAACCAAGTACCTTTGCCTGTGCCTTATTCGGTGTTCCTTCATTAAAATAAGGTCCCTACGATAATTAACTTAGAAGAGGGGTTTGTTTGGACTCTCATTCTGAGAGATCATATTTGGATGACTCCTCTGTATGAAGTCAATGACAAGGCAAGGGGAAGAAAAACTGCTCACTTCATGGCCAGGGAGCAGAGAAAGGTGTGGACCAGGCCCCACAGTTCAGTTCCTTTCTAGACAATACCCCCTAGTGGCCCGAAATGTCCCATCAGACTCCACCCTATAGAGGTTCCACTACCTCCTTTAGGGCTAGGATGTAGTAGAACCTTTGCTCAGTGTGCCTCAAGTCCCTGATTCCATCTGAAGCAGCAGATAAACCATGTAGGATGGTGTTGACCTATAATTCCAGCACCCGGGAAGCAGAGGTGGGAGGATCAGAAGTTTAAGGTCATCCTTGGCTACATAGTGACTTCAACTTGTGCTACACGAGACTCTGGTTCCACTACCTCCCCATCGCACCACAGTCTGGGCACCAGGCCACATTTGCTCTAGCTGTGGCGGCTTACCTCAAGGATCTGTGTCGTCTCAGCACAGTGACTCTCCTTAAGGAATGTCACTTTGTAAGGCAGCTAGCATGCCACCTTTCTCAGATGTCCACAGAAACGGTGACAGGTCCCAAGCCATTTATCCTCTAGATTGGTGGTTCTCAGTCTTCCTAATGTGACCCCTTAGTTCAGTTCCTCATGTCCTGGTGACCCCCAACCATAAGATTATTTTGCTGCTACTTCATAACTAATTTTGCTATTGATAAGAATCATACTGTAAATATGTGGTATGCAAGATATCTAATATGCAACATCTGTGAGAGGGTCATTCAACCCCCTCACCCCCCCCCCCGCAAAAAAAAAAAAAAAAAAGATCTTGACCTGCAGGTTAAGAATCACTGCTCTGGCCTAGAGAGATGGCTCAGAGGTTAAGAGCACTGACTGCTCTTCCAGAGGTCCTGAGTTCAAATCCCAGCAACCACATGGTGGCTCACAACCATCTGTAATGAGATCTGATGATCTCTTCTGGTGTGTCTGAAGACAGCTACAGTGTACTTATATATAATAAATAAATCTTTTTTAAAAAAAGAAAGGAAGGAAGGAAGAACAAACTGCTGCTCTAGAGAAAGGATTGGCTGAGCAGAAACCACAGGCCAGGCCACATTGTGCCCCTTTCCACACCTCAGCCTGGCCCCACCCTCTGGTTTGGCAGGTGAGAAGATGTTCCAGATTGACAGCGGAAGGAACGCCCCGCTGCACTCACCACCCTCGGAGCACTACACCATCATCTTCAACACCTTCGTCATGATGCAGCTTTTCAACGAGATCAACGCCCGAAAGATCCATGGCGAGCGCAACGTCTTTGACGGAATCTTCCGGAACCCCATCTTCTGCACCATCGTTCTTGGCACTTTCGCCATCCAGGTACCCAGCCCCCACTTAACCTGGGCTGGGCAAGGCGGTGGCTCCCCAGCCCTCCGTGCCATCTCCGTGTCTGTCCCTCCGATCTCTGACCTGCAGATAGTGATCGTGCAGTTTGGCGGGAAGCCCTTCAGCTGCTCCCCACTCCAGCTGGACCAGTGGATGTGGTGCATCTTCATAGGCCTGGGAGAGCTCGTCTGGGGCCAGGTGTGTGCAGGGGAGTGGGGGAAGGAGGTGCTGAGGCAAAGGGAGAAGAGGATTGGTCCTGGCTGTGACAGGCACCTGCCGTCCATACCAGGCCATTCCCAACAGTGGGCATCAGAGCAATGGAGTCAGTCTCCAAATTCGGGCCACGTGGGTACCAACACGGATTTTGACGTTTTATTTGCATTTCGATGCTGCCGGTATTTTTTTTAATTGTAGCAGTTTCTTTAAACTTAAACTTATGTCCAAAGGCAATGCTATTATTACTAGCATGACTTGCCGAAAGTAGAAGCTTACTTAAACTTAATGTTAGAAGGAGCTGCCACAGCTCAGACCCTGAAGCCACTGTGCTAAAAGTAATCTGTTGCTATCCTGAGGGTGGTGACCTGTGGCACCAAGCAGGCACACATCCTGCCATATTACTGTGTGACCTGAGGAGATCCCTGTGGCTATCTATGGATCTCCTAACTGAAGGTGCTCTCTGATGGCCACTCCATCTCTGACCCTAGAACATTCTTTCACCTGGTTCATTCTCTAACTCTACCGATGTTCTAGGCAGACATACACATGTGCATGCACATACAAGTACACACACGTGCATGCACACATGCACACACCATCACATATACCATCATAACTGCTGAGAGCTTGAAACCCCAGTCTTGGTACCCTGCATGGGAGAAGTGTCTTTGTCAATAAACTGAGCTAAAATGACTATTCCCAAGGTGTCCAGGCATCTAGGAAGTGGATTCACCATAGGCTTAAGATTATTTTCTTCTTAGGTTGTCCCCAGACTAGACTAAGAAAAAGAAACTACAGTGGCAAGCCAGGTATGGTGGTACAGATTTGTAATCTCAGCACTCAGGAGGTTGAGCCAGGATTGCATATTTGAAGGCAATGTGGGCTACATATCCAAACCTGTCACAACAAATAAAAAATAAAAGGGAGATGAAGGGGAGATTTAGAGGAGGTGGGTACAGGGGCCACTGGGTATCATGATGAATGCCTGTACCCCAACACTTAGAAGGCTGAAGCAGGAGGTTTACCACTAGTTTGAGGCCAGCCCAGACTACATGGTAAGACCCTGTCTCAGTAGGAATCACTTCCTAGAATTTGGCTAAGATTAAGTGTAGAAATTACAGTGGCAAATGTTAGCTCAAAGATAAAGTTCAGATCCATCCAAATGTCCTTTGACACTTCTTTGGAGCATTAAGAACTAAGTTGGATTAGGACCCTTTCCCTGTTTCCTAGGACCTGCACCCTGAGAACTCCCTTAGCATCCAGGGAAATGGACTCAGGAGCACTAAGGCTGATGCCAGTAACCAGCACTGACCCTAACTCTCAGAAAGACAGAGTACATGGTACAGCCCCTGCCTGTCCTCACAGATGTAAGGGACCTCTGACATCTGACTCTCAAGCCTCAGCCTGGAAAACAAGCCCTTCAGGGAAGAATAAAAGGGATCATATCCCCCCACACACACTGCTCTCAGGTCGAGGACTGGCCTCCCCAGTGCACACTGCTCACTGACAGCCATCCTCAGGAGGTTCCGTACAGCATCCACACAGTACCTGCCTGCGCCCTCACAAATCAAAAGCCTTACCAATAGGACTCCAGAGTTCATCAGGGGCACATGATTTGTCTTAGGTCACATGACCAATAAGGCCTGGGGCATTCCAAGTCACAATGCCAGTTCCTCAAGGCCACATTGTTCCACTCTGTCCTTTGTGCCCAATAAGTGGGTGGAGTAAAAAGGCTATTAATAAATAACAAATGTTGAGTTAGAATGGATAGAAGGTTAAAGAGGGAGCTTTCCATGTGACTAGGGAAACAGGCAGAAAAGGAAGGAGAGAAATTCAGGGACTGGGAGGAAAATCCTGACCTGACTTTTGCCGGATACATCCCTTGCAGGTCATCGCCACCATCCCTACCAGCAGGCTCAAGTTCCTGAAAGAGGCAGGGCGACTAACTCAGAAGGAGGAGATCCCCGAGGAGGAGTTAAATGAGGATGTGGAAGAGATAGACCACGCAGAGCGGGAACTTCGTCGTGGCCAGATCCTGTGGTTCCGGGGCCTGAATCGGATCCAGACACAGGTATGGGGAGCTCCTAGGGCTGGACCAGTCCTGGGGGCGGGGGATGGCCAGTGTGTTCCAATGCTCTCACACTCTGATGTGAGGGAAGGTGGCCATAAGAACCTTAGAGTGGGCTCAGTGAACGCTGCCCACCATGCCTGTCCTATGGCCTCAGAAGAGCCCTCAGTATCCCTCCAACCATGTGTGCACACATACACACATATACACACACACACATACACACACACACATACACACACATACACACACATACATATACACACACACATACACACACATACATATATATACACACACACATACACATACACACACGCATACACATACACACATACATACATACACACACACATACACATACACACACATACACACACACATACACACACATACATATATACACACACATACACACATACATATACACACACACATACACACATACATACACACACATACACACACATACATATACACACACATACACACAAATACACACACATACACACACACATACACACACATACATACACACACATACACACATACACATACACACACATACACACATACACATATATATACACACACATATACACACACACACATATACACACACACATACACACACACATTTCTGCTACAGAAGCAGAGTGTGTCCTCAGGAAGAACATTACCTTCTCAGCCCAGTCAGGATTTGACATGAGTCTCACACACCATGGTTTTCCAGAGGGATCTCCCTGAGAGGATGAGGGTTGTTATGAGGGCTGAGGTGAGTGAAGGTTCTATTGTGGCTGGGGTGGCTACCAGGAGGAACTGACAATACTGGAGGGAAATTGTCAGCCTGGGAGCTACAGTCATCTTTATAGATAATGCCCACACTCTGCCTCTCTGAGAGTCTCCAAGCACCGCCCCAATCCCACCTAGGTGCAGAACAAAGGTTAAAATCCCCCATAGACAGAGGTATGCATGCAAGCCAAGTTTACACATAAAAACATCACAGTGCCTACTCAGCCAAAAGCAGGCTTCATCTCCAGAACAGAAGCCACGTGGACACTGTGCAGTATATGCAGAAAGCTCATGCATGCACGCATGCACATCCCATGTTCTCCCAAAGTCCCATGCCTAGGGCAGATGTAGTTTACAAATGTGCTGTAGAATATGGAGAAGGAGGTCTCTTGCCCAGAAAGACACCTAAGGAGCCTCAGCCTCAGACCCCTCACCCAGACAGGCAAGTGATGTACAAGCCAACTACTTTATTTCCGTGGACTACAGCAAACAGCTCCATTGGGATTCCTTGCAGCCCACAGGGACTCATGTGACCCGTACAGCCCCTAAGAGGGGGGTATGACTCCCCTGTTCTACCCACTTGGAATTTAGGGGAGTGGGTTTTAAACTCAGGGTTGCCTCACTGGGGCCTGGACTCTCCCGCTGTAACCAAGACCCTGGCAGCCCATTTCCTGTGAGGGCCGGGGTAGGTGACACTGCCCTACAGGTCTCTCACGTCTCAAGAAGGAGAGGGGTCCATCGGCCCCTGATGATTAGAATCCTGGGTAGGTGTGAGTGGCTCTGACCGTGCCTTCTCTGAACCTTGTGGGCCAGGTTCTATGGCATTTACATCTCCAGATAGATGGAATTGCCCTTCTGTAATGAAAAGGAACAAGACTTTCCCAAGGTCACCAAGCTAGGCCTTGGCCAAAGTCAATTCACCCAAAGGTCTCACCATATTACTCTGGCTCTATGCCTGAAGCCACCCTTCCATTCTGATGTCACTGCTACTCCAGTCCCTGAGTCACTATTGAGGAAAAGAGATCACACGCCGCTCCCCCTACCTTCCCACCCACCCCTCTCCCCCGCTTAGAATCCCCTGGGGTGGGGGGAACCTACAGATGGGCCCAGAGCTGAGCAGACATCTTTCCGAACCTTGGAGTGTGTCTGATATTTTTGTTTTAAGTGATGTTGTCCTTGTCGCCGTGGCTGCGGCTGTTGTGTGACGTTGCGCCCGTCAGTTGTGTAGCTGTGGTGTCCGTTTCTTCTCGCAACTTGTCTCGTTCTCTCCTCCGTTGCAGATTGAAGTAGTCAATACTTTCAAGAGCGGGGCCTCCTTCCAGGGGGCCCTGCGGAGACAGTCCTCCGTCACCAGCCAGAGCCAGGACGTAGCCAGTCTCTCTAGCCCTAGTCGCGTGTCGTTATCCAATGCTCTTTCCTCTCCGACCAGCCTTCCTCCTGCTGCAGCTGGGCGTGAGTGTGACTCCTTACCGCCTCCGCTGGCTCTACCAACGCCAGCTCCTGGGCGGGCAGGCGGGCAGGGGCCGGGTTTCAGAGAACATGGTGGGACAGGGGTTACTGCGAGGCCAAGGGGCTGAAGGGCCATTGAAGACAGGTCTCATTGGTCAAGAGTTCTCAAGTGGTCATGGGGCCAGCTGGGGGTCAGGGATGGTAACCAGCTGTGGGTCACGAGAATTATAAGCATTCAGCAGGTCTTAGTCCATCAAATGGTCACACCGTAGTCAAAAAGGTTCAACAATCCAAAGGGTCCCAGTCCCCCTCAGGACCTTAGGCCAGAGGATGGCAGTCACCAAGAGAAGCACAGGATAGCACTCCTTCTAGCTTCTTACCTTGTCAGGAAGAGCTTGGCCCATGAGGGAAGGTCTGGCAGTGTTGAAGCCTCTCTGATCACAGTCGCCATAGGGGCTCAACACAAGAGGGCTCAACAACCATATGAGATAGACAGTCACAGCGGGTCAGATGTCAGAGCCAGGAATGGTGGGACACTTCAGGGTCACCTGCACCCTCCCCCAGACCCCCACTGTACACTGAGCACATCAGCTGTCTTACTTGACCTTCTCCCACACAGCGTGGAGCATGCTGAAGTCCTGACCCTTCCTGATAGAAACAAGGCTCCTGTTCCATCTAGCTGATCTCAAGTAGAAAAATAGTGGGGTACACACATCTTGCCTGGGTGCCAGCTAGTCCCAAAAGAGCTGGTCTAACCTGGTATCCTTTTCTTATATGAGAGGTAGCCTGGAACTCTCACCTCCTCTTCATCTTCCTTCTGACAGTTACCTTATCTTGGGAAGGCAGGGGTCCTTTTTGGTTTTTTGTCCCCCGCCCCAGAGCTGAGGACCAAAACCAGGGCCTTGTGCTTGCTAGGCAAGTGCCCTACCACCTGAACTAAATCCCCAAAGTCTTATCTTCCTTCTGTCAAACACATCTGCCTCTGACCTAGGGCTTCTGGTCTCTGGCTCTGTCTAGTTCTTTGCTGGACCTGTCCAAGGCTTCGGGCGAAAAAAGATTCCATCTACATTTCCTATCTGCCTCCATTCAAGCCTTCCCAAAGTGCACAGAGCCTCAGTCCTGGTCTCTTAACAGTCACAGCATGTGTGTTGCCCCAGCCAGCCTTTAAGTTCTTTGATGAGAAAGAGACTCCACCTCTTGATCCACATTATAAAGTATCCCTACACCCATCCCAAACCAGGACACCCAGCATCACATCTTCCTACCACTGAGCAGGGAGGCTCTGCATACAGGTTCAGGGTTCTTCCATTAGGGCCCTCAACTCCAGCAGAATGCACAGATCACTAGGAGCCTGTTGGTAGCCCATGCTGGCGTCCTGTGACCATCCCATGGGTGCCACCGTCCCTGGCATTGAGGATGGCAATGAGGCCCAATTGTTCCCAGACATATAATTAGTCCCAATGAGGCAAAGGCACACCTGAGCACATGGTATCTGAGTCCCTGAGAAATCAAGACTAGACATTTCCCTTCAGAGCAGACATCCCTCCTCACCTTTGTGAATGATCCATGCTTACTTAGTTGGCTTTTCCTTCCTCCCTGTCACGTCAATCCAGTTCTGGCCTTGCTTGGCACCTCCCATCTTGAAGTGTAGTCACCAAGTTTCCCATGAAGACATCCTTGTTGGTGGCTTCTGCATCACCCTGAGTTCTGACCACTAGGATTCTGGCTACACACTTTATTCTTTTTTTGGTCCTAGTTCACCTTCTTCATGCGGCATTCCCAAGCACCCATGTGTATCCTATTGAGTCAGCCCCTTGGTTAACACTCACATTCTAGAACAAAGAGTCTCTCTCTCATATTAGCATCTTCTTTCTCACCCTTCCTTCTGCACCAATATAGAGCCATCAAGGAGCCTTCCCCTCCCTCACTTCCATAGACAGGCTTGTGTGCCGCACGCTCTTGTCTCCAGACAAACCAATCCTTCCTTCATTCCATTGACCCTAACTTTAGAGCAGTCATAGGAAGAAAGCCTAGGTGGGGCTCATCTACCATCTTGGCCCATGATCCTTCATTCCCTTGGGGCTGAGCAAGCTCAGGTCCCTCAGTGCTCCCCACTGTCACCTCCACAACCTCCTTAACAGTCTCCCACTGGTATTCTCTGCTCTAAGTTCCAGTGTATTAACTCTTCATCTCTTTGAGCCCTTCGTTGGTTGTGAGCTTTCAACACCCAGAGCATCCCTCTGCTGAGTGCAGACTACTAGGAGGGCTGCCATCTGTGTGGTTTCAAGAGGCATCTTGGTCACCAAGATCACACTTGGATTTCAAGCAGACATCCTCTTAGCCCCTGCTTGTGTAGTTTCTGTCTTCTGATCTCCAGGGGCTCTGAAGACCCTCTAGGTATCAGTCAAGGTCCCTTCAGAGGGCAAAATGTTTTCTTCTGATGGGAAGAAGGTCCTATAGGCAGACAGAAAGCAGACAGGTGGATGGAACTGGGCCATCCACCTCGAAAGATCTCCCCAGCAGAGGACTGGCTACATGCCTGCTGAGGCAAACCCCAGGAGTTATCTCTTTTCATATGTCATTAAAAGTTGATTACAAAGGGGTAGGATAGGGAACTTCTGTTGGAGAGCCCACTGTGTACCGCTCCACAGCATAGCTGTTAGATGGCCCCAGGTAGACAGTATGTAGGGAGAAGTGCACAGTTGGGATGGGACCAGAGCATTTGGGAGAGAACCCGGGCAGCTGTGAGCTTTTCTCATCCTGACTCAAAATTGGATTTGGGTGGATCCCACCTGGAGGTTCAAGGTTCAACAGCTTCACTTCCCTCATTTCCCATACATCTCACCATGAGGAGAGGAGGCTTTCCCAGAGTTGCCAGAAACACCACTTGTCCAAGACCACAAGCAAGGGGGACAATAGGAGAGTGTCTTGAAGCCCCTAATGCTCCCCTCTACACCACTTTCCAGACAGGCTTGACTCGATAGCACAGAGGATGACATTAGATCTGGGAGCCAATGCTGGTGCCCACCACCTTCCAGAGAAGAAGGAGCGCCCCTCCCACCACCTTCCATGTGGAAAGTAGGGAGTCTGTATGCACTGGTGTTCCTCTAGCCCACAGACATAGAGGACCTCCACTGATCAACAAGGACAGCACCAGGTTCAACCACCCAGGCAGCCTCCTCTTCATCCTCCTCTGCCTTCTCACTTGTCTCAAGCCATATCTGTCCTCCGAAAGCCTGAAGAGGCTCCTCACTGAACGTTACTTCAGCCCCACTAAGTCAAGGGCAAGACTACACACACACACACACACACACACACACACACTCAGCCCCAAGTGTCCCCCCCATGTCACTTTAGACTTGGGTTTCAGGAACTGCCAGCCTGTGCAGCATTTGTGGTGAGGAGCCATGCAGACAGTGGCAAAGAGGAAAGCCGGGTTTTCTCCTTAGCGTTCTGGTAACTAATTTGGTGCAAGCTTGGGTTGGCAAGGAAATGGCTTGCTTCTGGGGGGACCCTTGAGCTCTCCGACTGTCTGAATATTCCATGTCTTTGTTTCCTAGAAGGCTAGAGAACCCTGGACACAGAGTTCAGCAAGAGAGAGTGAAATTTAAAGAGGTTGTGAGTCTTTACCCTTGAGCCTGAAACGACTGTGAATCAATCCCAGACGCTTGGCTTCCTTGAAGCCGGGTAAACATTCGAGTATGTGGAGCCCACCTCAGAGCAAGGCTTCTGCCTCCCCAGAGACCCCAGTGGCCAAGAGCTCCAGGTCCCACAGACTGTTAAGAGCAAACTTCCACAGTCCCACCCACTGGCCATGCCTTGTTCCCTGCCCCCATATCCCTACAAGTCTTCTGTCCTGAAACCCCATCTTTAGAGCAGGCAGGCCGGGGAGATGGAAGAGATTTTTGCTTTTGTTTTTGTTTTTTCTTCCCCTATTTTTTTTTTCCATTTCAGCTGCAGAGAAAACCGAAGTGGAGTCTTGAGATGGCCATGGCGGGGTGTCCCGAAAAGTCTTGTCCCCACAGTCCTGTCCAGAGCAGTTCATTCCTTCTGTTGTCTTCATGCCAGGGGGAGGGGCCTCATCTCATTGTGTGTCGTCCCTCTGCGTTGTCAGTCACATGACAAGGGCTTGCCACTGTCCCTTAACTTCCTTCATACACTAGGCATTCCAGCCAGCCAGTCAGGGACAGGGCATTTGCACTCTCATTTTACAGATGAGGAAGCCAGCGGCTGGGTTTTGCCTAGTGTTTGGCTAGCAGGCAGAAGAAAACCATCCAAGTAGAAATAAAGAGAATCAGAAGTTCAAGGCCACCCTGAGGCCAGCCTACATTGTATTAGATCATCCCTTAAAGCAAACAAACAAAGAAAAGATAAGCAAACTAAGGCTTTTTAAAATTATTACTATTTCCAAGGGTTCCATAGCTTATTTATTAGATCAGAAAATGAACAATCTACAGAAGCTGTGTAGGAAATTCAGAGACCAAGATAGCCGAGAGGATCACACGGAACAGCAGCACTCAGCCTGCCTGCCTTCACCGGCTCCAGCTTAACAGTTTGCCTGGACTCTACAGAGTCCTCTGGGGTCCCTAGTGTGAAGGGAGAAGGGACAGAATGTTCTTCAGAAGGCAAGTGGAAGTTGTAGCTAAGAGAAGACTGGTGGCAGAGAGCCGACTGAGGCACAGAGCCAGACAGCACAGCCAAGCAGGAAACTGATCAACGCCAGGGCATTTAGAAACGGGAAGCCATCCCTCAGCTGCCACGCAGGCTCGGCCATCTAAAAGTTTCTTCTGGGAACAGGGATCTCCCTAACCAGGCCCACAGAGGAGCTCCCTGGCTCAACTGAGCTCTAAGTAGGACTCCAAGGATCTCCCCACAACTATCTCTGGCAGGCTTCCTGCCCCAGTGGTCAAGGTCGGGTGACACTTGGCCAGTCTGTAGCATCAGGCCATCTCGTGTTTTCTCTTTTGTCCCACTCTGAGCCAGCACTGTGAAGAGAGCAAGAGATATCTTTGTTCCAAGTCCCATTAGTCCCATAAGACACAAGGCATGTTCCTGTCCCCCTGCACCCTGAAAGGCAGTTTGGAACATGACCAGACAGGTGGTGTAGCTCTCTACAGCCAAGGCATGAGGAATGGCCAAGCCAGGACTTCAACCTGGCCCTTCATATTCCAAATCCAGGGCTCTTTGCACCAGCCTTGGAGACCAGAGGCCAGGCTCCTCCCATTCTTAGAGGAGAGAATAAAGGCCGAAGCACCTGAAGCTTCTGCCTTACTATGATGCAGTACCAAACCCTAGATATCCAACCCCTGCATCCCAAAACCTGAAGAGGATCTCAGGGTTGGCTGTCCATTTCTGGCCTCTGTCTTTTGCTTTGCTTTGTTTTTTTTTTTTTTTTTTTTTTCCTTTTGGTTTTGTGTTTTCGGAACACAAACAGAGCAATAAACCCCAAACTCCAGGAGCTCCTTAGCAAGCTGCAATGGCTGGCCAGGGCTTTGAGCCCATACTCGAGTGTTTACCTCCCAAATGCATGAAGGACAGAGGCGCTGGGCACAAACGACTTCGTTCACATTGTGCAGGCTTCCAAGTGTAGCTGTGTGTTGGTGTGTGTGTGTGTGTGGCCCCTGACTCCTATGGCATGCTCCCTGTCCCCAGCGTCCTGTGTACGGCTCCTGTGTGCTTCTCGGCTGCTGCAGCCCTGCACCTCAGAAAGCCTTCCCCGGCTTTGCTTTGCTGCCTCGGCTTGATGTGCCCTTCTCTGTTTGGCCCTCATGTGTTCTCTCATCCCACCTCATCCAACCGTCTCTCCTTCCTGTTCCTTCTCTGTGTGACCTGTAACCTGTTCCATGTGGTTTGGTTTCTTAACTGTGTGTGGTTTTTGAAGATTCACTTCTTAACAAATAGACTCTTTCCTACTTCCCCTGCAACCCCAACCCCCCTGCATGGTCAGACTCTGCTGTGACATTAACAAGGCTCAGTCTCTCACTAGGTCGGGTACCCTTCGGAGTGGACCATGCTCCCGTTTACAACTGCCCAAGCATCTCTGTGGTGGTTGCTTTATAGTCCCCACTAACACCATAGTTCTGACCCAAACCAAAGCCAATTAAAAACCAACTCATGGATGCATCCCCCAAGTCCTCTGCCCTCCGTCCCCATCGATGCTCATAACACCAACGACTGTGGATCCCAGCCGCCTGCGTGCCCTCCCCTCCCCCAACCCTCCTCCAAGTCCCCGGAAAGGCCCAGCCCACTCCTGACCAAAGTGTTTCCCTTGCAGATCCGCGTCGTGAAGGCGTTCCGTAGCTCTCTCTATGAAGGGTTAGAAAAACCCGAGTCTCGAACCTCCATCCATAACTTCATGGCTCATCCTGAATTCCGGATCGAAGATTCCCAGCCCCACATCCCCCTCATCGATGACACCGACCTGGAAGAAGATGCCGCGCTCAAGCAGAACTCGAGCCCGCCGTCCTCGCTCAACAAGAACAATAGCGCCATCGACAGCGGGATCAACCTGACGACCGACACGAGCAAATCAGCTACCTCTTCAAGTCCAGGGAGCCCCATCCACAGCCTGGAGACGTCGCTTTAGCTGAGGCCCCTGTCGCCTGGCCATGCTCATGGACCCGCCGCCATCCGCCTCCAGGCGCACACCCTTCCAGGCACCAACTCCCCGACGCAGCAAAGAGCACTGGGCGGAACACACAAAGCGGAGAGAGAACCGGTTTCCACACACAGACCCTTTCTCTGGCTACCATGCTGTTTGAACTCTTTTGCACTCCTTAGGCCATGGGCGGGGTTGCCCTGGGGTCATCTGGAGCAGAGAGTGGTGTGGATTTTTTTTTCCAAAACATAAAATAATAATAATAATAATAATAATAATAACGAATTAATTTAAAAAAAACAAGAGCCCTTCCAGGCTCCAACCCAGACACGGACCAGCCGTGGACCCGCCGGCCACTGCGTCCTCAGCATGAATGTACCTGGACACTTTTAATCTCCTCCCTCGTTTGTTTCTTGGGGGGTTAGGGAGGGGAGTTTTTTGTTTGTTTTCTTAGGCGGGAACTGCAAACAGGAACTGTGAACAGACTGCTGTTCATTCAGTCCACTGGTCTATGAGGTTTCAAATGCTTGCCCAGCATGGTCTCAAATGTCTAGATTCATTTAATAACTTTTTGAAATCACAGAGTAGGTTTGCACCAATGAAACCCAAGAACTTCACAGAACACTCATGAGGTTATATCCGTTTCTTTGTATCTATATCAACGTATACTTCTTGAAGACTGTATACGTGCGTATAGATAAGTAGATATTATATATATATATATATACATATATATACATGGATATATAAAGTTCCTTTGCCGGCATGTTGCCTTGTTTCTGCTTAAATTGCTCTATTTTAACTTATGTCCTAAAAGAAGAATGTAATTTGTTTACAAACCTGTAGATAATGTCTTCGGCTATTTGTGTGGTTTAAGAACACTGGTGGCCAAGATGCTTACAAACAGCTCGGCCCAACAGACACATCCCCTGGATTGCATCCTTGAAGTTTTCCAATAGCCATGCTCTGATTTTTGCCTGCTATTTCCGTTCAATAACGTCACTACTGTGGGAAGCTCAGGCAGAAAGCCAACGGCTCCCAAGGATCCACCCTGAGGAGCTAAGCAACACCCTCCTCCGTAGACAAGGGAGACGAGGAGAGAAGACTTCCCGGGTTAGCAACATGCTGTCCAGGTCCCATGACATCAGTGTCTGTAGTGCACCTGGAGAAGGGAGGTTTTTCTCTCAATGAAACTCGCTTGAGTTTACAGAGAGCATTTCAGAACTGAGTTGTCTTTGGCGCTGTCTGTGAGTCGAGGTAGTGTTCAGATATTACAAATGCTATTGTGTTGATTTTTTTTTAGTTAGTAATTTAGAAGTTTCTTTCCTTATAAACAGCGGCATACACACTGCTGACATACTGGATGAGGGTTGGTAAGGCTTGCTGCTTTCATTTTTCTTTTTGAAGAAGAATAGCCTTTTTTCTCTGCACTATTTAGATCCGAATGAATCTTATGATGTGTACATTGAGATGTATTCAGTGTGATTTTTAAACCAAATTGTCTTCCTGTAGTTACAATATATACTGTAGCCTTTTAACAAACAGCAAGTCCTGCTTTCCCAGACAGAAAGCCATTCTGATATCTTCCCATATCACAGGTGAGAAAAGGTGGCTATCCCCTCCCCCAACAATATCAGCACTAGTAATCCCACTTAATAAGAGCTTGTCTGTTGGCCTCTTACTGCTAAGCACTTTGTGGGTCTCAGCTTTTTTTCATAAAAGAACTTTTGTATTTAATACAAAGTTTGCTTTGAGACTTTTCAGCATACAATCTTTTTCCATAAACTTGTACAGTGCAAAAGACATTTTGAATACCATGACCAATGATGTCCCGTGCTTCGAGGAAAACCAAACACTTTCCGCCTCACTTGTGAACTCCACCCTTCACTCTCCCCTTCTCACAATTGCTCCTCGCTCTTCAGCCTGGCCCCCAGCCCTCCTCCAGACCCAGAGACCTCTTCACTAAACAAGATGACAGCCACTTGGGAAAAGAGCCATAGTCCGCTGGGAGGGCCCACGTCTGGATGGCTGTGAAAAACTTGAGTTATTGGTTTGGGTTCAAAGTCTGCCCATCCCACCTGGCCACAATCTTTCTGTAAGGAAGAATATCTCTGAAGGATTCTGAGTGTATCCAGAAGAGAGAGAGCTGCCTCTCCGGCAGGTGGACCAGCCCTAGATATACTCACTGGATTCAGTACAGATACCACCAGAACCAGCCCACAGTACCCCTCCAAAGGAGGGAAGGAAACCTGGGGCTGCCATGGAACAGGAAAGGTTTTTCATTTGGGTTTTTGTTGTTGTTTGATTGGTTTGGGATTTTTTGGTGGGAAGTCCTTTGTCTCATTTCTCATCCTGCCCTCTTTCATTCAACCATGCATCTATGACCTCATTCCATGCCACCAGGGTTCTTGAACTTACAAACCAGGGTCCTTGGACTTTGAAACCAGAACCAGGCCTCAAGGACAAAGAGAAAGGGGTTCTCTGAACAGATCCAGGTTCTCAGACAGAGAGTAGAGGAGACTAGCAAGGAGGCCTGACATTAGCGCTGGCTTCTCGGTGTCAGGAATGATGGCTAGCCTATGCCCCGGTGTCAGGAATGAGGGCTAGCCTATACCCCGGTGTCAGGAATGAGGGCTAGCCTATGCCCCAGGCCCTCACTCTCACACTCTTTCATACACTCACACCTACACAGGAGATGGTTGGTTTGTCAGAACTCACTGTAGTACACAAAGCTTGCACTTCCGCGTCCTATATCTAGCAGCATGGGATACGTTTGGCAGTTCACCCCACTAGGGGGTCAATAATTTATGACCATTCATCTGTTTTTATGAATTTTTTTATCTAGATAATAATTGTAAATAAAGAATTCACCGTCTCTGCTCATTTAATACTATGCAATGGTTTATGTTTTCCATGGCTGGCTCTTCTGGCTCTCAAAGGTGTTTATGGTGTATCTTTGGTATTTAAAAAAGATCGAGCAGAAATAGGAAATCTCTACTCTCTTCTAGCATGGGACCTGGCCCCCTCTTTCCTGTCCTCTGCACTCTGTAAGTGCATCAAGTCCCTACTTTCTCAGATAGCTGAGAGTCAACAGGTGAGCACCCAGCAGGGACCCTGTACTTTGGCTCTAGCTACTTAAGAGTCGCCCATTTGGGGGGTGGGGGGGACTCAACTTGCTGCTCACAGCTGTCCAGGGTTGAGGAGCAGCCTCCATGTCTCCACCCACTCACCCCTCTCTTATCCTCAACCCAACTACAGCAGAGCTGTCTGGAGGGAGGTGGCACTAGTTGCTCCCAAGACAGAGCCTATCCTATCCAGGGTCCTCTGGTTAATAAAGAGCCACTGTGTACCCATGCCTGTTAAAAAGCCACCTTTGCCTCCTCCTGATTTTTTACATAGACTTCAGTCCAATTCTAGAATTATTCTTTCACCCCATTGTCTGGTCCCAGCCACATGTTTTAATTATTGTTTTAATTATTGAAACATGTCAGGATATAACAGGGGAGTAAGTCTCCCTCCCTGTTCACAAGAGTTCCCCTCACATCTGTTCTTCTGAAGGAATGTTAAAATTTTGCCAGATCCTCTGGTCCTCTCTTACCCCAGACTCTGGGCCCTATTGTTTTATGTGTCACCCCCAACTCCATCGTAATCACTGTCCATTCAGATCTTCTATGTGCAGAATGTCTTATGAGAACAGACAAAACAACCCCCCCCAAAAAAATTCTAGGAAGCTATCAACTTACTTGTCCTCTAAGCCCCAGAATTGTCATGAGAGGTCACCAAGCCCCACCTAACAAGTCATCTCCTTTGCTTGTCCTAGAGCAAGTCCCCATAAGCTCTTTGTTTGAATGGGAAAGGAAGATCTCACCCAGACCCAGAACTTGGAGAGAACATTGGTCTCGTCAGACCCACACTACAGAGGGATACTTTCTGTCTGTCTTTTCTAAACTAGCTTTTGGTCATTTTATTTGGGTTATTGGGAATCATTTCTTATTCAGAGTTTTAGCACCTTTGGGATACAGTCTTGCCACCCTTGATGTAGCTATAGGAAGTTGCCAACTGAATCACACACTGACAAGTATCTGAAGCCCCACCCTTGGAGAATCCTAGCAGTGAGGATTCTTCTAGAAGCACCAAGGTCGCAGTCAGACCCTAAAAGTCTCCATGTGTTTTCCAAGGTTCAAATGGAGTCCTCTGATTTAACATAGAGATCCGACCCACCCAAGGCATGGGACCCCAGGCCCTGGGTAGCTGCCATCATCCCCTCCTCCCAAAACAAAAGGTTTGAGGCTGCTTGGGCCCTTCCAGGCCCTTGGTCTGCTCTGTAACGTCTGTGGTGCTCTCCCTCCAGGGCCCTTCCTCTCGGGGTCACCACACTTTGCTAACTCTCGTGTGCACATCTTTTATAACAGAGTAGCGAGGGAATGGTGCCGCCTCCAGCTTCCATAAGCTGCCTGGGCTCTGGGGGGCTCTGGGACAATCGGGGCTGGGAAGTGACTGTGCTCTTATTGTACACTCTTTATTTCTCTGTATCTCTGGCTTGTGCTCTTTGTAACAAACAGGATTTGTCTGCCTTTTCAACACTATACTAAGCAATAACAATAAATGCACACGTGGAAACGCAGGCATGGTAAACATCCCAAGGCCTTTTTCCGCAGATAGCTGGGTCCCCTTTCTCTATGGATTTGAACCTGGGGAAGTTGAGTCTCTGGTTGGGAAAGACATTTTGCTCTAGATCACATCTTTGAGCTCCTATCACCTGAGGAAGGCTTGGGAGGGACTCAGGAAGAAAAGAGTTACTCAGATGCAAAGTGGAAGGGAGGACTGTTGTCTGGAATAAGCCTTAGGAAGAAGGTGGAAACATGATACAGATTATAGGTGACACTCCTTACCTAGATGGAGGGAAGCAAAGGGGAACCCGGTGTCCCAGTGTTTTCATTTGCATTTTATTGCTGTGATAAATCACAATGGCCGGAAGAGTGTATTTGGCTTACTTATCCTAATCAGAGTCCATCATAAAAAAAGTCAAGGCAGGAACCCAAGCAGGACAGGAAATGGAAACAGGAATTGAAGCAGAGAATGTGGAGGAATGGTGCTTACTGCCTTGTTCTCCTAGCCTGCTTTTTTATTATACTTCTCAGAACCACCTACCAACCACAATTGGCTGGGCCATCGCACATCAGTCCTTAGTCAAGAAAATACCCCAACAGACTTGCTTATGGGCCAACTGGATAGACGCAACTACTCAGTAAAGTTCCCTTTTCTCAGATGAACCTGGCTTGTGTCAAACTGGAAAAACAAAACTAAAAACAAAATAAAACAAAGCTAACCAACACACCTGGTTGTCATTTGAATCTGGCAAGCCTCTCACAGAAAAGGAAATATGCCAGTCTAAGAAACAAACATCAAGTTATATACACAAAATCCTAGCTCTTCACAAGCTGAACTGGCCCCCGGGTCAAGTATCAGTGGCTCTGTCTAACTTCCAAATGCAGTTTCAGTTCCAAGGTTCATTTAATCCAACATCAATTTTCAGAGTAGGTATTACTGAATTTCTGAAAATATGGAACTTTCTGAGTGTTAACATCATGCCACAATCAGAAAACCCCATACTACCAAACATTGCTTTGGGCACAAAATTATTAAAAATATATAAATTCCAACTATGTGTGTGAGAGTATGTAAAGAATGTAAAATTCCAATTCAGACTTGGACTCCATCCCAGCATATCTCATGAATATGCAAATGTTCAAAAAACCAAAAGGAGGCACTGCTGTTTTCAAGTGTTTCAGATAAGAGATACTGAACTTCTACTGTGCGTCTCACTTCACAGACATTGCAGCCACTCAGAGGCAAGGAATGAGGCCTTAGAAGTAGGAGATGAGGCACTGATAACATCCCATCTTCAGCCAGAGTTGGCCCTCTAAAGCTTTATAACATCATGTCTTTCTGTCTACTTGCAAATATCTTAAGTTGTTGCTTATCCCAGATACTCAATATCTTCAGCTTCAAAATTTATACTAGGAAATACCCTCAATGACAACACATTACACATAAGATGCCCATTGTTACCATTCTTCACTGGAAAAATAGAAATGCTCAGAGAAAAAGTACTTGGCCCAATCAGTTGAAGGATTAGTAATACATCTACAGAGGGGTCTGTGCCTCGAAGAACAGAAGGCCAAGAAGTCCCCTCAAGTTTGTTTTCTGTTTTACCCTAAGTACCACTTCCTCAAATCCCTGCAAAAGTTCTCCATTGGAGGAGGAGAGAGATCTCGAAGGTGCTGTGATGGTGGCAGCGGGTGGGGGGGGGGGGATGTCAGGATATAAGGATATCACTCTCCAAAAGCCCTTCACACTCCTTGCGTTTGGGCATCTTACTGGTAGCTATTTTCAACCAAGGTATTTAATCCCAGTTTCAACATATGACCAGAAGAATTTTGATTTAGCTAATAGTGAAGGTTCCACTCTGGGCCATTTGGCTTCTAAGTGTGGAGGAGAAATGGGACCACATGCATCTGAGGAGCTGTCCTGGAGCTCTGCATCCTCCTTACAGTGCTTGTGTAAGCACCAAAGCTATGGACAAGAGGTTGAGGGGTTTCCAGTTGATCTCCCTTGGAACAGTCAGACTCCAGGGATTAGAGAAGACTCTGTCTTGCCATCCCTTAAGAAAGCTGGTGCATTTATGTATACTACCATATCATCGACTAATAGTGAAACTTTGACTTCTTCTTTTCCAGTTTGTATCTCCTTGATTTGTATCTCATTTAATTATCTTTTTGTTCTTGGTAGAACTTCAAGTTTTATGTTGAATAGATATGAAGAGAGTAGGAAGTCTTGTCCCTGAATTTAGTGGAATTTCTTTATCCATCAATGTAATTCACCATATAAACAAACTGAAAAAATATGATCATCTCATTAGATAATGAAAAAGCCTTTGACAATATTCAATCCCCCTTCATGCTAAAAGTCTTAAAGGGATCAGGCATACAAAATCCATACCTAAACATAATAAGACAATATACACCAAGCCAATAGCCAGCATCAAATTAAATGGAGAGAAACTTAAAGCAAGACAAAGCACTAGCCCAGTCTACTTGAGAAATTAACCTCTAAAACGGTCATGATGAGCCAGTGAGACCCAGAACCTACAGAAAAGGAGGATGAAGCTGTAATCACTAGTCATTTCATGTATGCATCTCAGGACCCAGAAAAACTTAGTCTAAATAGAAAACCCGCTAGAAACTGCTTCAAATTATAAAATCCCTGGATTAGGGTCGCCACAGCAACCTGAGTCCTAATATCAGCCAAGATAAGGTAAAAGCAGAGCTGCAGGAGGGCGGGCCCGAGGCTCCAGAAGTTGCGGAACCTTTGTGTGAGATGAGTGTGTTGCTGACCGGAAGCTCCTAGGTGACGGCCTCCCGGTTGCGGGCCGGCGCCGGAAGTGAAGCGTTCTGAGCTGCCACGTCTGAGGCCGTGCGTCGCCGCTGCTGCCGCTATGGTAAGTGTTGTGGTCCCTGGGATATTCGTGGCCTTGAAGCAAACCACCTCTACGTCCTCAAGGTTTGCGTGTCCTACTTCTCTGGGTCTCGGGGCGGGAACTTAAGGCTTGGCTGCTGGGCCTTCCGGAACTCAGAGGCCCGGGCTGCTGAGCCACCTCCCGCCCATCTCATGTCTTGTCCTCCAGAATTTGGAAAAACAGCCAAAGGTATCATAGGATCATCTACTGCCTAACAAGCCCTTAGTATGTTCCCACTATTGCTCACATCCCCTGCCTACGCATAGCCTGCGGAGCAGGTGCTGCAATCATCAACACTTGCGCTGGGCAGTGACAAGCTAAGATCCAAATTCTCCTAATCATTCGGTCCTATCACCTACTACCTCAGCAAAGGTGGTGGAGGGATCACTTGCTTGAACACAGGATCCCAAGTGTGATGGTCCCTTCGAGAAATTGATGGCAGGCCTAGTTGAGTAGCTCCAGGGCATCGTCTCGGCTTTGGTTTGTTTGTTTTTGTTTTTTGAACTTACATGGTATCTGTGATATATCTTAACTGTCCCGGCAGTTAAGTGAATGGAACTCTGGAAGTCTTAGACCCTGTATGGCACAGCGGTGCAAGGAGCAACCCCCTTCTGTTGGCCTTTGGCTCTTCTGTTGCCAAGTTGGAGACTCTTAAACAGGTTCATTCTGTTTGTACCTGGTGTGATTCGGATAAGCTGAATTTCTTTGAGTGCTACTTCTTACTGTGTTCCAGTAAGCACATAAGTGTCAGATGCTCCAAAGGACTGCTCCAAGAGCTTTAAAACACATATCATCCCAAAAAATGGATCATAACCCATGGCTACTGGTTAAAAATGGTCAGAAGCGGGGGGGGGGGTGAGGAGGCCCCTTCATGAAAACAGGGGGAGCGAGGGGGAATGGGATAGGGGGTTTATGGAGGGGTAACCAGGAAAGGGGATAACATGTGAAATGTAAATTTAAAAAAATGGTGAGAGGATGCCAGTTTTCCAAGGTCCTACAGGTTACCAGTATAAAATTACTTTTCCTTAAGCCAGTCCAGATTGTGGGGATTCTTGAGCACACCACCCATGTTATATGAGTGTGTGTTGAGGGGGCAGGGATTAGAGGATTAGTAGATAGGTTTGTTGCCAGCAGTGTGGTTTTGGTAAGGGTTTTCTCTTCACTGCCACCTTAACTTGCTTAGTTTTTCTGACTATATAATTGATTGCACCTGGTGCCTCTCAATGCTCACAGGAAAATGTCATTGCTGTTCCTGTTTCTGTAATCTTTGCAGACATTTTTTAGAGCATTTAGAATTTTCAAGGAAACACGCACTTATTCAGTGTGTGGCTTCTGAATCCATTGCTGCCATACTCTCCCAGGGTCTACCTTTCTGAAAAGCCCAGGCTATCGTAGAATTCTTGATGCCACCCTCTTGATCTTCCAGAGTGTTAAGGATCTGCAGCACCACACCTGCCTTGGGGAATCAGGCTTTGTAATGGCAAAGTTAAAGGTGACTTGTTGGAAATGGTGAGAATTGTCAATCTCAAGTGGAAGCCACCACTCCACTTTTCTCTCCCCAAGAGTTTAATAGTGGCTGAGCCAAGAAAAAAAATGTATATCTTTGCTCACTTATTAATTTAGTAGTTACTGAGTTCCTTCTGTCTGTAAAACATTACGCTAAATAAATTTGAGATTTAAAGCTGAGGTGTGTGATGGTGCCTGCTTTTAATCTTAGTACTTAAAGCAGAAGCAGGTAAATCTCAGACTTTGAGGGCAGCCTGATCTATGTATCAAGTTCTAAGACTGCTAGACCTATCTACTAAGACAGAGAATGTGTCAAAGCTACAGATAGTTTCAGGGAACTTACCTTCTCCAGAGAAGTAGCATAAAGTATGATAGCTGTCCATGGCTGTTGTGTATGTAAGAGTCTAGCTAGATGGGGATCAAGGGAGGCTGATTTAAAACAAATGGGGAAATCATTGGTGTGCATCACAACTGTTATTTTGGCCTCTACAAACTATCAGATCTGGGTCCCACAAGGTGAAAGTATAGACAGGCCTTTCTCAGTTCATAGTAGACCAGAGAGTAACCTCAGAAGCAACTAAAGTAAAACCTTGGTCTTGAATTATAACCTGTTCTGCATAAACTGTCTGGGCCATCAGAATTGCTTATGATGCAGAAAGGGAATGTGAACTCTGTTCCTGCTTGGTCCCACTGACTTCAAGGAAGGTCTAAGACTGTCTTTGCCCATGGGATCTTTTCTGCTTAGAGTATATCTTCTTTCTGAGCAACAAGGGTCTCATTCCTTAAGGCAGCTGTGTATCCCCTTCATCTTGAGCTCGTCCTTTAAACCACAGTATGGCTGATCTGGCTACTGGCAGGTTGTTTACACATGAGCTTCTCTGAGGCAAGAGCTGTCACTCCACAGTGTGCAGTCCTCCACACAGTGTTCAATACAAAGAAGGTCCTTAGCTGGAAGTAAAAATGCACATATGTAATCCTGATATTTGGGAGGCTGAGGCAGGAGGATACTGAGTTCTACACCAGACTGAACTACATAATGAGAGCCAGTCACATGATAAAAAGAGTTTATAGGATGAGCATGCCAGTGAATGAATGCCCATAAGAATTTCAGAAACAATTGGTGTTTTAATGAGATGACTGATAATGAATTCACAGAATGTCTTTGGTTCTAGGTGTCAGTAATTAACACCGTGGATACCTCTCATGAGGACATGATTGTAAGTATTCATTCAGCCCTTCTCCTGGGCCTGGACATGGGTATTCCCCTCAGTAAGAGTTTTGACTGTGTAGTAGCTCCAAGTAGGCTGTAACCTCTGGAGTTTAATCATTTTTCTACATGACCTCTGAGTTGGCAGGATTTTTACAATGGCTTATCTTTGCTGAGAACCTGGTTCTGCTGTACAGTTCAGGCCCTTCAGTCTTTGGCCAGCACAGTACCCTGCTCTGAGAATAAGGCTGCAGAGATTTAAATTATCTTCTCACTTGTCTCTCTCCTAAGGCTATTTCTTAGCTCTATTGAAAGGGAGTTAGTGAAGGAGAGTAGG
The DNA here is from genome assembly GCF_963924665.1 of Micromys minutus. Lineage (NCBI taxonomy): Eukaryota > Metazoa > Chordata > Mammalia > Rodentia > Muridae > Micromys > Micromys minutus. Next base: position 32,540,328 of record NC_137972.1, read on the forward strand.
AAGTTTGGCAGCCACAATGAAAGAATAGGGCAGAGGCTGATACACTTCTGCCCCAGAGAATAGTCCACACCGGACCCTTGGGCCTCTCAGGGCGTTTCTTGATAGGCCAACACAGGGCACAGTGTAGAGCTGCTAGGGAAGGTCCAGAGGTTGAAGTCTCTAACTGAAAAACTCAGCCTGCTTCCTGGAGCCAAACAATGCAAACAGCCTTAGAGCAGGGCCCAGACACGACGGACTTAGTCTTTCCTGTAAGGTCTATAACCTCTACACCTGACCACTGACACTTGCTTTGGGCATTCTGATGCAAAACTGTGCAACTGGTTTTGGTGGTGAGTAGTCTAGTGTGAGACCAACTGGCTGGAGCTAGCTTAGACCCAAGGACAATAAAATCCAATTAGGCACCTCTCTGCCAGTGACCTACCTTGGTTTCCTCCTGGGGACCAGATGAAACAGTATAATAGTTAAGAGACATCTGCATGCTCTCTAAACTTGTCATCACACCCTAAGTACTTTCCATTCAGGACCTTGTTACGCCAGTGTGCTCCTAAGCTCCTTCTTAAGATATGAAAACTGAAGGTTAAAGAAATAAGCTAATTTTCCAAAGGTTATACAATAGATAAGCTAAGGAGATAGAATATCCTTCTTAGATATTATGCCTTCCTTACCAGTATGATAGCACTCTGCTGAAAAGGGTTTTTAAATGGACCTGAAAGCCTACTTACCAGGAGAGCAAGGCCTGACCCAGTAGAAAGATGACTTTCCAGAAGAATTATTTTCCTTGAGAGGTGACAAAGGAATGTTAAGGTCCATACAGTTCTTTCTTTGCAGCATGATGCCCAGATGGACTATTATGGCACCCGCCTAGCAACCTGTTCCTCGGATAGGTCCGTCAAAATTTTTGATGTGCGAAATGGAGGGCAGATCCTTATCGCAGACCTCAGAGGGTAAGTGTAAACAAGCATGGAGAAGGTTGAAGGATAGCTAGATTCTCAGGCCAGGGAGAAAGGATGAAAGCACAAATTCAGAGCAATCCCAGAGTACATTCACCAGTGAGGGATGCTTAGAGTCCTGATGCCGCTGCCCTTAACAGAGGTATAGATAAGGGCATAGATCAGTTCTACCACCAGGAGACCTGGGCAAGTAAGGCACTTTGCCTCTTGAAGCCCTCCTCTGATTAACCCCAGATGGGATAATCTTGACTCTATCCAAGACCCATCCTCAATATATCTTTGATGTGGGCAACCACTGCCATGTTCAAAAGCAATGAACAATACAGTACCAATCTGCACATGTTTAGGAAGTATTATCATGAGATGAACTTACTTGGGTCACGTGTACAAGTTCATATATGGCAAAGGACAACTTTGTAGAGTTTTCTCCTACCTATCCATGGGTCCCAGGGGTTGAACTCAGACTTACGAAGCAGGTGCTTTACCCACAAGGCCATCTCACTGGGCCCATAGGACAAACTTTACACATCTTCTTGTTCTGTTTGCCCATAGCAAGTAGATGGCTAGGGATTATCTAAAAGATGTTTGCTTTTCTCTCGTCCACTAGCCCTTGGGGGTCTTGGCTCATTTTCATGGTCATATCTCTGCTTTCCATCGGAGGCTTTGATATAGTATGGGTTCTTTACCTGGGTCTGCTAGAGTTCTGTGAATAGGGTCTCAAGTTTGGCGAACTGGGACAGAGAAAGCAATCACTTTTATTTACATGACTCTGAATTTACCGTTACCTTCAATTTTGAATGTAGGCTGGAAACTCCAGTAATGACTGTAGACTTGTTACTTTATCACCAAGAAAGTGAGATGTGTTTTCATCTTACATTTGTGCTCATTATGACTTTGAAATTACAGATTGTTAGACCTGCCACTTGTTAGTTGGTTTTGGCAGAGACAACTTAATGTTTTAGTAAATCATTTCAAGATGCGGAGTTCTCATTCTAAACCTGGTAGGACATAAGTTTAGGTGTGGTGGCATATTCCTTTTGTCCTAGCATTTGGGAGGATCACAAGCTCGAGACTAACCTGAACTATAGTATGAGACCCTGCCTCAAAAAACTAAGACATGTGAGGACAATCTGTTGTCTCTCCAGAGGGAACTGATACTTTGGGTCCTCTGACCCTCTGAGCAACCTCTGACCCCCTCACTTACAGACATGAGGGGCCAGTGTGGCAAGTGGCCTGGGCCCACCCCATGTATGGCAATATCCTGGCTTCCTGTTCCTATGACCGGAAAGTCATTATCTGGAAGGAGGAAAATGGCACTTGGGAGAAGACCCATGAGCACTCAGGACACGACTCCTCAGGTATGTAGTATTGGCAAGTAAGGAAGAAGGTCTTGTAGGTAGGAAAAGCCCTAGTTCTGGTCACATCCCAGACCCTTCTCTTACTGTTGTCCATCCTTTGGACATTTGTTGGCTTTTTCACTAATCCTTACCTGGGTGTGCTAGAGTTCTGTGAATAGGCCAGTCCCCAAGACCTAAAGCCAGTCCAGAAAAAGAGGTTTAGTAAGAACAGTGTGGCTTTCCAGGTCTCAGCCTTACAGGGTGCCCCTCCTCCTTGCTTTGTGAAAACAGACTTGGGAAATACTGTTAGGTGTTAATTTGTCCTCATTTGGTAACAGGCTGCTGGCAGTCCCTGTGGTTTTTCTAAGAGTTTAGCAGAATAGCAGATGTAGAATGAAAGTCTTCTCACTGTATCTTCTTTCCACAGTGAACTCTGTTTGCTGGGCCCCTCATGACTATGGCCTGATCCTGGCCTGTGGGAGTTCAGATGGGGCCATCTCACTGCTGACCTATACAGGGGAAGGCCAATGGGAAGTGAAGAAGATCAACAATGCTCACACGGTGAGTCCAGCCCCTGCCTTTTGCATGGAAGAGAGAGCAGTTGCTGTACTAAAGTCTTCTATGCTCCTAAGAGAATGGGTGTCCTGGCTGAGTGGTGGCTGGGAAAGGTTATAGTTTAGACTTGCTAGAGCCACTTTGCTATGAGGGACATTACCAGCCTTCTCAGTCCAAGGCAGAGGTGGCAGTAGTTTCTCCCAGTAAGACTCAGGTTGGGGACAGAAGCATAGGGGCATTTTGACCAGCCACCTTGCTATAGAAGCCTGAGGTTGACAAGTATTGTGGGTCCCCAGAACTTAGTGAGTTTTGAAGAATGGCCTGGAGATCTTGGTCCCTGTGCTTCTGATCCTTGACCTTAAGTATGAAATAGTCCAGAAACCATTGTGGGAAATGGAAACACATTTCTTGAGCCCCTAACTGGGTGTCCTGTAATTCTCAAAAACACTTTCATATGAAAAAAGAACAAATGGACGGGCATGGTGGCACACTCCTTTAATTCCAACACTTGAAAGGCAGAGGCAAGTGGATCTCTGAGTTTGAAGCCAGCCTGATTTACAGAGCAAGTTCCAGGACAGAGCTACACAAAAAAACACTATCTATAAAAACTATTAGAAAGAAACAAACAAATGAACAAACTAGCAAGTATTCACTTTCAGAGTTTGTCATAGCATTTGTCAATTAGTGATTTGACACAAACCCTGTCTGATAATGGGCATTTCCGGTTTTTATTATTAAATGTTGTCATGACTATTTATGAGCTTTTGTGTATCTAATTCTCTACCCTTAGGTATAGCTCCTCCTATGAAGCAGTTGGGTCATCTGGCAATTTCGTGTTTACCTTTTTGCATTCTTTTAGTGTATATTCATTGTGTAAAATTGCAAGTTTGGACATTTTCATACATGCATATCCTGTAGTTCAATCATATTCACCTGTTACCCTCTTGTCTTCTCCTCCAGATAGTCTACTTCCTCTTCCCAAATAGTCTCTTGTCAGTATTACCATATCTTGGTTTTTTTATGTCTATATTCTGTATATTAAAATCCAATAGTTGTCTGAGTTGGGTGTATTTCACTTAACATGATGATCTCCTATTCCATCTATTGTCCTGCAAGTGAAATGTTTTCATTCTTCCATGGCAGAATAGAAACTCCATTGTTTATCTAGGCTGTTTTCTTTGGTCATTTTTCTTTGATGGTGTACACGGGGCTCCAGTTCATATCTGCTTTGAATGCAAATGTGGATGGTTGAATGTTCCCTGTGCTATGCTAAGAGTCCTTCAGGTATACATCCAGGAGTGGTAGAGCAGGATCCTATAGAGTTCTTTTCTGTAGCAGCTGCACTAACTTACATACAACCTCACCACCCTCACCATTGCTGCCAGCACTCTATAATTATTCTTTCTCCCACCTTATCCATCCTAGAGTGTGCTACTGTTTTCTCGATGGCTCCTTTGCACAGTAGAGAGAGGTAGAGTCAGTGTGTTTTTATTTGTATTTCTTGAGTAACTAGACATTGTTTCTTTTATTATTGACACTTGCATAAGTTGATTTTAGTGTATGTATACACATAAATGAGTACAGTGCCTTTGGAGGCTAGTCATTGGTTCTCCCAAAACGAGAGTTGAGTTCTGTTTAGATGTAGGATCTCATTGTAAAGCTCCATCTATATTGTTTTTGCTATTTTTTTCCCTCAGTGTACTACTTGTGTTTTGTATGGTTTTGGTTTGTTTCCGTTTACATTTATTTAAGAAATTTCCTCAAGCTGGGCAGTTCATTTACATTTATTTAAGAAATTTCCTCAAGCTGGGCAGTTGCAGTTCACACCTTTAATTCCAGCAATGGGGAGGCAGAGGCAAGCAGATCTCCAAGTTTGAGGCAAGCCTGGTCCATAGAAGGAGTTCTAAAACAGCCAGAGCTACACAAAGAAACCCTATCTCAAAAACAAACAAAAAAAGAAATTTTATTTCCTACCTATTTTATTAACTTATTGTTCAAAACTATTTATAGTATTTACATTGGTAATTTCTCCTTACTGTGGCAAAATCTCTGGCAAAAGCAACTCAAGAAAGGAAAGGCTTGGGGTGGAGAGATGGCTCAGTGATTAAGTGCACTGACTACTTTTCCAGAGGTCCTGAGTTCAATTCCCAGCAACCACACAGTAGCTCACAACCATCTGTAATGGGATCCGATGCCCTCTTCTGGTGTGTCTGAAGACAGCTACTACTCATTTAAATAAAAATAATCTTAAAGAAAAAAAAAAGGCTTACTGGCTTAGTTTGATGGTAGCCTGTCAACTGGTAAGGCAGACAGCATCAGCAGTCAGGAAGGAAGAGGGATTGGGGATGAGAGAGACTCATGTTTAGCTCACTTTCTCTTTTTTTATGTACTCCAGGATCCTAAGCCCTTGGGATGGTGCTGCTTCCATTCACTTGAGTGTTCTGGAAATGTCCTCATAGACATCTCCAGTTGTTTCCAAGGTGATTCTAAATCAAGTCAAGTCAACAGTGAAGATTAGCCATCATAGTCTCTATATGTAATTCCTGCAGTTTCTCTTGTTGTGGATTTCTAATCTTGGTCCATTTTTTATCAGAAATATGAAATTATTTCAGACTTTTGAATATCCTAACACTGTGTATCTGAGGCCCTCTCTCTAATAGTATTTGTCTTACAACTTTATGCTCTTAAACCCTGTGCATATATATTGGCAGTTATATTCATATCAGTTGACCATGTTATCTTTGTATCTTACTGGTTTGTCTGCAAAACAGTAAGTCTTTGTTAAGTGTGTTTTGTCAGGTACTATTATTGCCTGGTTCCAATTCTGTTTGCTTGATTACTTAGCCTTTTATTTTTAATGTTTATCTCTGCTGCTAAGGTGAGTTACATCAAGTATATTGTTGGTTCTTGTTCAAAGTTAGTCTATTTGTGTGTGTATATGCATGTATACATGTTCATAACTCATGTAGAGTTCAATGTCTGATGTTTGTCACTGTGCACCTCATTTGTTGAGACAGTCTATCCAAGTTAGTGAGGTTCAGTGAGAGACTATCTGGCCTCCTATCTCTGCCCTACTAGTGCAAAACTGAGCAAGTGCACATCGCTATGCATGGTTGGTTGGTTTGTTTTTGTTGTAGCCCTTGAACTAGGCATAGTAGACTAGGATAGTCTCAACTCGGAGATCCACCTGCCTCCCGAGTGTGGGCACTAAAGGCTTATGCCACCACACCAGGCTCATGCCTAGGTTTTTGTTTGGTTGGTTTTTTTCTTAGAAAATGTGAGTACAGTGTGGCTCTCTTCAGACACCAGAAGAGGGCATTGGATCCCATTACAGATGGTTGTGAGCCACCATGGCTGGGAATTGAACTCAGGACCTCTGGAAGAGCAATCAATGCTCTTAACCTCTGAGCCATCTCTCCAGCCCTCATACATACTTTTTTGTTCTAGGAGTCCAAATTCGGATTTTCATTCCTTTGTAACAAGTACTGAACCATCTTCCCAAGCCTTTGATAAATTAAGATTATTTACATTGGGAAACTGGGGTAGAAAGGAAGCTCAAGCCTAAACTAACCCAACCCAGCTACATAATTAGATCCTGTCACCAAGAAGAAAAATGAATAAACCACAGTTACCATGAAAAGTCATCTAGTTTAAGCCCCCTTTAATATGCCTTTTCTAGCTCATCTTTGTGGTTTGATGTATTGTATTAGTGTTTCTTTGCTGTTACTCATTTGAATGCCTATTATTTCTAGTGGTATTTACTCTTCCATGTGTTCTGAGAGTAATCTTTCTTCCTCCCTCTGGTACAGGACTTTCCGACATTCACAAAGCTAGGTTTGAGACCAAGTTCCTTTGAACTATGCTCTTATCATAAGCTCTTCATTTCTCTCTTGATTCTGCAGTGTATGGTGTGTGTGTGGTATGGGTATGTGCAGGTGTGTATATAGGCCCAAGGTCGACAATGTCTTTCCTTGTTGCTTTTCACATTTTGAGACAGAATCTCTTACTAAATCTGAAGTGCATAGATTTGGCTAGGTTGGTTGGCCAGCTGCCTTAAGGAATCTAACTGTCCCATGTCCCCTTTTCCTGCCTCCCATGCTGGTGTTACATCAGTGCCTGATTCTTGCATGGAAAAAAACTTTTTATTGCTGTGCAAGAACATAGCCTCACCACAGGTTCTCCTCTACAGATTGGCTGTAATGCTGTCAGTTGGGCCCCAGCCGTTGTGCCTGGAAGCCTTATAGACCAACCATCTGGACAGAAACCCAATTACATCAAGAAGTTTGCATCAGGAGGCTGTGACAACCTCATCAAGTTGTGGAGGTCAGTGAGTTTTGTGGATCTCTTCAAAGGGGCACTTCTATTCTGCCTGTCACTGCTCAGCTTATAGTGTACAAGAAATAAGATCACCTTTCTCCCTATCAATAACTGTCTGTTTTTAGTCTGTTAGGACTTCTTTTGTAAAACAAACACTTTTACTGAGCACTTTAGTATTCCCCAAACTTTGGAGCTATGGATGAAAGGGGGACCTTATGGGCTGCTTAGTAAGCTAAATAGAATTCTACTCATTGGTCTCATTGAAGAAAACTTGAAAAATGAACCCTTCACCCAAGGTAGGAATGTCTGCCTGCTAACCATTGTATTCCTGCTCTGGTTACCTCTGCAGGGAAGAAGAGGATGGTCAGTGGAAGGAGGAGCAAAAGCTAGAGGCACACAGCGACTGGGTTCGAGACGTTGCCTGGGCTCCCTCCATTGGCTTGCCCACCAGCACCATTGCCAGCTGCTCTCAGGTCAGTTTCCCCCTGCCCCCATGATAGCATCCCCTATTTTCAGCCTTGAGTGAGATCCTTCCAGTTTGCCAGAGTAAAAGGTAGGTAGCAGGCATCTTTAGACCTGGGCAGAAAACGGACACTGTAGGACCAGCATACAGTGAGATGAGTGAGATGAGTCCAAAGTAGCTTGAGAACTAGTGCCAAGTTTAGGTTCCTCCTGACTTTTATGTAGGAAGGATGGAGGTACCCAGACTTAGTGCCTTGGGTCCACGTACTAGTCATCCTTCCCTTATTTCCTGTCATTACTGGGAAATAAGAGGCAAGGCCTTTAAGTCCATTAGTAATTTTATTGGGCATTTTTGTTTTCAAACCATGTTTGAGCATGGTTTGTAAGATGGTTGTCTCTGTTCACATGAGACACTAGCCAGCCAGAAAGAAAAACTATAGCCTATTTGTGGGATGTGTCTCTTTACCTAGGATGGTCGAGTGTTTATTTGGACTTGCGATGATGCCTCAGGCAATATGTGGTCACCTAAACTCCTACACAAGTTCAATGACGTCGTGTGGCACGTGAGCTGGTCCATCACAGCAAACATCCTGGCTGTGTCAGGTGGAGACAATAAGGTATACCCCATTTCCGGGGGGGATGGGGGGAGGCAAGCATATAAGGCCCTAATGGTTCATAGAGGTAGATCTGAATCATATCTCATTCTCTTCAACCCACTGAGGTACTGTGTCCTATATGACACAGAAAAGGCTTGGTTGCGTAGTGTAGCCTGACCTCTGCAAGGAGAGCCTGGGGCTTTTCCTAAGCACTAGGAGAGTTCACATGGACTTTTAACCACCTGCTTCTGCCATGAGCCAAGTGGCCACTGGAAAGACCAACAAAGAGTAGAAAAAGACTAGGGAACACCTATATTTCCTGGAATTGGTAAATTAGACTTTAAGTGCTATGTGTTGACACTGTGCAACTGACCTTCAGAACTCTTACACTTATAAAACAAACCCAGTGGCCATTAACTAGCTTCCTTTACTACCCACTCTACTTTCTGGCTGGCTCATCTCATTTAGCATAATGGCTTCCCTTTTTAAAAGCTTAACACATAGGCAAGTACAATTTCTTCACACTCAGTTTCTTCCCAGGGACATACCTTTCCAGCTGTTTACTCTGCAGTGGTCCCTCATAATAGTTGTGTCGTATCTAACTTGTGCTTTTACACTTGGTGACACAGATGGCCCAACCTGACCTGTTCTCAGCCACATACTTCCTCTCTCAAGTTAAAGCATCATTTCCTATGGGTTCCCCTGCATTTTGAGCAAGTATAGTGGGAAATAAATGCTTCCCTTGGTCTCTGTGGATATGGCTGAAGAGCAACCTGTGACTTTTGTGTGCTAACTTGCAGGTGACCCTATGGAAAGAGTCGGTGGATGGACAGTGGGTGTGCATCAGTGATGTCAACAAGGGCCAAGGTTCTGTGTCAGCCTCCATCACAGAGGGCCAACAGAACGAGCAGTGACAACACAGGCAGCCTGGTCTGTTGCCTGCTATCTTACTCTGGAACAACTGGGAAAAAGAGTCCCAGTGCTACCAAGATTCCACACCCAGGAGTGCCCACACAAGCAACACTGGGTGCTCACCTGCCTTACTGGGATCCCATGTGTTTAGTAATTTAATGTCCAGCTGAAAGTATTCATGTGAGAAACAAATGACTATTATTTTTAAATATTTTTGGCCATTTTTAACTCTTGGTTCAAGCTGTTTCCAAGCTAATAAAATCATATTGCATAGAAACTTTACTGTCATCCCACACAGTGCATCTACCCAAATTGTTCTACTGTAAACATCTATGTAGGCCATATTCCAGGCGCTACCCAGTATGATAATAGGAGCTCCACCTGCAAATGGGAAATAGCCCCCTCTAAGTATACCTACTCCATGGGATGGAATTGATGACTTCTGCCCTAAACAATGAGATGCTAACAAATATATACAGGTGACCAACCAGATGCCAGGCAAGGAATGTTAACCCAGGCCTGGGCATTCTAACAGTGCTATCCTGGGAAGCCAGAGTTCTAATGCTAACTGACCTTGAGCCATGTACCACCTCCCAGCAGAGGTCTTGGAACCCTCGCCTGAACTAACAGTCACAAAAGGAGCTACCACCTACCAAAACCTGCTGTTTTAATATACCTTTCACACTGTATTTCAGGTAAGCAATTTGGCAGAAGAGATAAGAGGACTTACCACACTTGGTAAGGAGAAAGCCAGGATTAGAATTCTAGCCTACTTCACCCCAAACTTGGTCTTACCTGCCACAGAGCCAGAGGGAGGGATATTGTTATTTCTCAGCCACAACACAAACCCTCAGAAAGATAACCAAAGCAGTCACCTCAGGAAACCCCCAACCCCCCGTGCTGTGCTCATTCCATCTATCTCTTTCCATAAACCAAACTTGTTTTGCTGTAACATGTTAAGAGTAACTGAAATGAGACGACAGGACCTTCCCACAGCCTCCCAAGTCCGCCAGAAATTACAACAAAAAAACAAAAAAAAAAAAAAAAAAAAACAAAACCACAACTTCCATGATGTGCATGAGAAAAAAGGCTGGAAGAACCTTTCTTCTGCTCAGCTCATAGAGAATGCTTGGAAATCTGTATCCCAAGGACAAGCCTGACTTGCTGCATTACAGCAATAAGAGACTCTTGTTATGCCTCTCAGGACCAGTTGAGGTGGTACAGAGCTGCAGTAAATGACCTTAATAACTTAGATTGGAAAGAAATTAGGCATGGTGGGCACACTTGTAATGCCAGCACTTGGGATAAAGAGGCAGGAGGATGGCCACAAATTCAAGGCCACCCTTGTCTCAGTAATTTCTAAGGCAGACAGAACTATATATTGCTACCCTGTCTCAAACACCATACCAGCACATCTTCAATTAATTTTTAAGGCTTGCTTTTATTTTGAGACAGGGTCTCTGTAGTTCTGGCTGTCCTAGAGCTGAATAAACTTGCAGACTAGGATGGCCTTGAATTTAGCCTTCCCCTGCCTGGTGAGTGCTGAGATTAAAGGCATGTACTACCACACCCAGCTTTAGGTTTGTTCTTAAAACCAAACAGCCTTGATAAAAGCCAAAGTGATCTATAATAGTTTCACATGAGAAACCCTAATACTCTTTAGAGCAGTGGTTCTCGACCTTCTTAATGCTGCGACCCTTTAATATAGATGTTGTGGTGACCCCCAACCATGATTTTTGTAGCTACTTCATAACTAGTTTTGCTACTGTTTTGAATATCTGATGTTACCCTACCCCAGAGGATCATTCCTTACAGGTTTAAAGTATTAAACTACAGCCTCAAGCCCCAGAATATCCCACTTCCAAGTGTCAGGCTTGGTGTACAAAAGGGAGGACATTATGGCTCAACTGAGAGTGGAAAATAGGGCTGGAGAGATGACTCAGTGGTTAAGAGCACTGGCTGCTCTTCCAGAGGTCCTGAGTTCAAATACCAGCAACCACATGGTGGCTCACAACCATCTGTAATGAGATCTGATGCCCTCTTCTGGTGTGTCTGAAGACAGCAAAAGTGTACACATAAAATGTGGGGGAAAAAAAAGTGAACATGAGAAGAATACCTTTAAAAAAAAAAAAAAAAAAAGCCTCAGCAAGTAGAATTTCTAGAATATACCCTGGTTGGGAGATTAGACAATGCAGTAAGAATTTTATGAAAAACATGTATGAATTTTAACTTATCAGAAGGAACCAAGCAAGTACAAAAAAAGGAGGTTGAGAATCAGTGATGTAACCTGGTCCACTTAGGTATAAATGGAGATGAGCAAGGAAAAGTAGAGGGGATGAAATTTGAAGACAGCCAAATATTTTTCCATACTTACAATTAAGACCCTAATGCTCCACAATTGGGTACATTCAGAGTGTTACAGCAGCATACTACATTCACAAGCACACATAAAAGAACAGCCAACTTTTCATCAGAAATCACACAAAGCAAAAATATCTCTAAAGAAAACTCCTAGAATTCCTTATTGGCTAAAAGAAAATTATCTTTAAAACTGTTAGCTTTCTGTTATATAATAAATGCCTTAAATAAAGAGAATTACTTTCACAGTTTTCAGAGTCCATGTTTTGTCTAGTCTGTTCATTTGTCTATGATTTATTACATCATGGTGAGCAGTCTAAGGAAGAAGCATGTTCTCTTGGCAGGGAGAAGCAATAAATAGGGCCCCCATTATCTTCTTTAAGGGTATATCACCTAACTTAGGACTACAGGCTGCCAAGAGGCCTTTAGTGAACATTTAAGATATTAATGTTCTAGCTTGGTATGGTGACACCTGTAACCCCAGCATTCAGGAGACAGAGGAAGAAGAATCAAGGGTTAAGGCCATTTCATAACAATTTCAAGGCCAGTGAGATACTGTCTTAATAATAGACAACCGACTTAAAAACCTGGGAAGAGACAGGAATATCCTGAGGACATGCTAAACAGTCAGTCTAGCCAAACAAACAAGCTACAGGTTCAGTGTCAAAAGGTGGAAGCATAGAGAGACAGCTCAGTGTTAAGAGCACACACTGCTCTTGCAAAGGACCAGCTTGTACACATCAGACAGCTTGTATCTCCAGCACCAGGAAATTCAACAGCCTCTTCTGGCCTCCACAGATACGTGCACACTTGTACACAAACCTATACAGACATACATGCACACCCATAATAAAAGATAAAATTGTAAGGGGGTGGGAAGCACATAAGGGAAGCATTTGATGCCAGTCTCTGGTCTGTACATACCTACACACACACAAAATAATCATGCCACATAGCTGAGTATAGTGACTATATCACTCAGCTACTCACAATGAGGCCTTGGGAGGATCAATTGAGTCTAGCACTTCTAATCAGCCTGAAAACAACAGCAAGAAGTTGTCCCTATCTCCCCACCCAAAACAAGAAGGAAAAGGAGGGAGAAGAAAAGGAATGAAGGAGAAGGAAACAACCAACATTAACACATGCCAGAATCCTAAGACAGGAAGCTAGCCAGGCTATGTAATGAGACTGATCTCTAAATGAGTAAGGCTAGACTTTATTAGCTCCATGTTAAATACAAAGGGAAGAAATAATAAAAATGCTGAAAAAAAGGTATTAGAAGAAAAAAAATCAAGTGTCTGTTTCTGTCAAATAAAACAGGCTTTAGAAGGAAAAATGGCATCAAAGACACCTAAACATGATAAAAGAGGCAATTTGGGAGACTTAACAATCTAAGATGTGTTTGCACTTAACAGGAATTTCTAGACACTTGAAATTGGAACACTGCAAAGAAATCATCTACAATTTTAGTCTGACTTCTCAATCTTCATTCAGTAACAGAAGAGATCTCAGAACATTTACAGAACATATAAACCATCCTTATATCACATTATACCCAGCATTTATTTTCTCCTACAATATTCATTAAACAAAACAACTTATGGACCTTAAAGCCCCAAACACATACAAAAAATTAAACTCAGTCTGTTAGGGCTGGATCTCCCAAGTATGTACCTGTGTTTCAATTATGTACCCATGAGTGCATGCCAGAAAAGGGTATTTGGATTCCCTAGAACCAGAGTTAACAGTGGTTTCCAGCCATGCAACATGGAACTGAATTCAGGTCCTCTGTTAAAGCATTACTAACTCTTAGCCAGGAGCCATCAAGCCAGCAAAATATTTTTTCTTTTAAAAGTATGCATTTTTCCATGCTGGCAAAATGGATTGGCAGATTAAGGCACTTACTGACAAATTTTAGAACCTGAGTTTGATACTTGGGTTTCACATCTGTGGAAGAACTGACTCTCATAAGCTGTAACCTCTATATGCTGTATGCCTATACACATAAATACAACACACACACACACACACACACACACACATATTTTTTAATTTTGTACTTCTAATCTCAGTGCTAAGAGAAAGAAGCCTAAGAACAAAATACCTGATACAGTTCCAAAACTTGTTCTCAGGCATAAATTGCTTTTTAGTTAAAGATTTTACCACAAAAGCTTGAAAACCTGAATGTACATCCCCAGCAGTTCCATAAAAACTGGGCAGGTGACTCAACACCTGAAATTCTAACACCCAGGAAGTGGGGCCAGACCCCAGAGAAGCTGGCCAGCTAGGCAAATAGACTAGAGAGCAACTAAAGACCCCATCATTATATCATTATATGTATACACATACACACACACACAGACACACACACACACACTTCCCACTAAAGAAAACCAATGCTTCTTTAGGCACATGTTTGATTTCGGGTCTGAGAAGGAAATGCACACAATGTACGTAAAGGATCTTAGTGGAACAAACAATTATTCAAAACCGGGGTCATTTCAAAAGTATCCAAAAAAAAAAAAAAAAAAAAAAAACCCAAACACATTGGACAGAATGAATAAAGTGAAAAGCCACCATGTACAGTAGTATGTGTATATGCATATGCATGACCATGTGTGCTCACAGGGGTCTCAACTATTAATCTTGAACTTAATCATGAGTTCACATTAAGAGAAGTATGAGTTAACCCTAACTTTGAAAATGAGTAAAGAAATAGAATCCCATGTAGTGATCTCTTGCCTTCCCTGGGCAAATGGCATACCCAGGTAATAAAATAATTGCAAATGCACTCAGAAGGCAGTAACTACTTGTGAGTCTCCACTAGGCAGTAATTACAACGATTCAGTGCAGGTCTTAGGGAACTTGAATAATGATGACACCTCTAAAGCCCATAAGTAAATCTTGTTCCTAAAACATCAAAAAAGAGCTGGAGAGATGGCTCAGCAATTAAGAGCACCAACTGCTCTTCCTGAGTTCAATTCCCTTACAACCACATAGTGTCACACAACCATCTGTAACAGGATCTGATGCCCTCTTCTGATGTGTCTGAAGACAGCTACAGTGTACTCATAAAAATAAATAAACCTTAAAAGGGGGGGGGGACACGTCTGGTTAAGAACATATACTGCTCTTGCAAAGGACAAGAGTTCAGTTCCTGGCACCCACATCAGGTGGTTCAAAACTGCCTTCGACTTCAGCTCCAAGGGGTTCTATCATCTCTAACCTCCACAGGCATCTGAACCTACATGTACACACACCCACACCTACATAATTAAAATTAATAAAAATCTAAAAAGGAAAAGTCTTTTTTTATAACAAGAAAACAATTACTGAGGACATTTGTTGAACTAGTTTCCAAGGCTATGCTTAAGACCTTTGGTATCGGGTCTAGGGATGAAACTTGAAAATCCTATGCTTATGAGCACAATCCCAAATGCCAGCATGCTTTAGTCCATGCTGGCACTAGTGAACAATTTGAGGCCAGAACCATGCAGGCCTAATCTAGTACTGAGACCCTGGTGCTAGATAACCAGCAACTCAAATGTTTACCAGTGCCCAAAGAGCACTAGGAGACCTGGAAATGGAAAGAACCAGATTTGTAAGGATGGCAAGGGGGGGGATCTGAACATGATAGACGTGTGCAGTGTTAGGCTCTCAGTCACCATTAGGCTGAGAGCAAACACTGTTGGACAGAACTAAACACAGAAGGCCTGGAGCTACTGTTCTAAGAGTAGAAAGGCAGGAAAGCTAGTAGGAAATGCTGGGCTTTGAAAGGAGACTGAAGAATGCCAGCAGGATCCTTAACACTGCAGACAGAGAAGCCTGGACTCTACAGTGCACTTGGAGCAGGCTTAGAATACCTACCGGATTTAAACACTATCAAAGTAAGGGTTCAGTAACACCTTGTTGTTGATCACAAATTACAGTCATATATGTGGTTGGCAGCATGGTTACATCTGGAGTCAACCAAAACCCAAGCAGATAAGCACATCTGTAAGGGATTTTTTTGACTGGATCATTTGAGGTGGGAAGACCCACCCTAAATCTGGGCCACACCTTCTGATGCCAGCCCCTATAACAAGGACAGAGAAGGAAACTTACTTTCTGCCTACTTGCCTTCACTCTCACTGATGACTTCATCTACCCCTTGACTAAAGCACTGCTCACTGGTGCTAAACCTGCTCTGGATTCAAATGTAGACTAAAGACCAGCTGACATCCCACATCAAGACTGAACAACTAATGGATTCTTGGCCTTTCTGTCAGGAGGCACTCATTGTTAGACTAGCCAGACCATATCCTATAAATCAAGATAATAAATCCCCTTTACAATATATAAGTTCATTCTGTCGATTGTTTCTCTAGAGAACCCTAATAAAACATACATTGAAATTTAGTTCACCTGTTTTGGTCTTTGGCTTTATTTATTAAGGATGAGGGGGTTAGGGAGCCACCTGTCCTTTCTAGAGCCATACAATCTCTCCTAAGCTCCTACATTTCCCTGCTCCTCTTCCACAACCATGAGCAGGTCTTTGATTATTTTCTGGTGCCTTTTCCTTCCATTCTTTCATCGGCAGATCATACCCCCTGCTAACCTATACTCTGGATAGCAAGGTATGCAACTAGAGGGCTCTAGCTGTGTCCCTAGATAGTTAGCAATTTGTTTGCTTATTTGTGGCCTTATCTAAGATCAACACCAGCACCTCCTGCCACCAAAGGCTTCCAGCGGCTAAGTGGACAAGCCTCATACCTCAGCCACTGCCTGGTCACCATGCTTTCTGACCTCACAGACTGGAGGGCTGCTCACCTTTAGCCCCTCTGTGCCCTAGGGCCAAATGGTTTCTAAGTTCAGGTGGGTGACAGTCCTATGAAGGTACCTGGTAATATAGTTATGTTGGGATTTCAGCTACCTCTGCCAGATGGTCTTTTTCTCACAGGAGTTGCAACCTAGTCCATGCCTCACCTGCACCAAGAGTTCCCACAAGAGCCCAATCTCCTCTAAAACTTCATAGTAGGTCAAGTTATGATGGGGCTCTGAATCATTTGTCCTGTTGTCAACAGCCCCTAATTGGCTATCCAGAGTGATCCATCGACAACACAATTACTATGGCAGCAGAGACAGGTCAGAATGCAGTACTTCAGGAGTCTACAATTCCACAGAGAGACATCTATAGGCCCCAGCCCTCGAGCCATCCTATTTTTCTTGTTTTTGAGACAGGGTTTCTCTGTTAGACTTGGCTATCCTAGAACTCACTCAGTAGACCAGGGTGGCCTCATACTCAGAGATCTGCAAGTCTCT
Source organism: Micromys minutus (assembly GCF_963924665.1). NCBI lineage: Eukaryota > Metazoa > Chordata > Mammalia > Rodentia > Muridae > Micromys > Micromys minutus. Next base: position 32,557,116 of record NC_137972.1, read on the forward strand.
GACACTGCCTTGTCCTATTTCTCTTAGGAGCATCACAGAAAGGAATCCAAAGGACTATCCAATGTCAAAGCTATACTGCAGGACTCCTACACCAGGTCTATCTCATCTGCATCTCCACAACGGGCATCACTTGTGCTAGAGCCTTTATACCTGCCAGAGGACCAAGAGGCAAGCTGCCAGGCTAACAAACACTAGAATGGGCTGGGGTACAGCTGAGTGAAAAATGCCTACCAAGTCCAAGTCCCTGGGAACTATACCCAACAGTGCAAAACGAAAACAAAAATATCAGCCAGTAAGACCATGCAAGACACAGAAGACCAATAAAGCATGACCACCAGGTGCACATTCTCTGACACTTGCTCCTAGGGACAGCAGCTTGGTTTCTTTTCGGGAACACCCTAGAAGCAGGTCTCTGTGTAATCAATGTGTGGAAGCCACTACAGCCTCAGTGGCAAGGCAAAACTGGACAAAATCTTTAAGTTCTCCTGGTGGCAATACCATCTCACAGGGAAGGAGGCATGCCAAGGTCATACCACAACTAAGCAAGACCTCAGAGCTCCTCACCTGTCAACCCACCACCAGGGCTAAGTCCACATGAGGACCACAGAAAAACCAGGAGCTGGTGCCCCACTCAAAGATACCTCTCAGAGCACCTGACCTTCACAGTTTGTTTTTCAACAGTGAGGGGGAAAGAGTACTTAGTTCCCAAGGAATGCAATACTGCCCACACAAACTACACAGCCTCAGAGAAGAGGCTGCAGGATGTGAACAAACACAAAGCCTCCTATATAAGGAGCAGCCAGCCAGCAGGCACCACATCCCCAGGCATTCCAGGTAAGTGTTCTCTGCTGTCTTGTCTATGTATGTGTATATGCGTATGCATGACCATGTGTGCTCACAGGGGTCTCAACTGTTTAGCACTGGCCACTCATTTACTTTCACTGGGTGTCAGTGAGCTCACTGAACAAAAAGAACAGTGGATCTAGGTCAGGCTAATTAGCTCCATGATCAGACTCCTGCCTTGACAAAGGCGAATTCAGCCTTCAGCTCTCCCACCCTTGTCAAATGGCGACAAGAGAGCCTTGCTTCATCCAGCAGTCCTATCCTTACTTCTAGAAGCTTGCTGGATTCCAACCTAAGCAAATTCTAAGGCATATAGCATGGAGACGAAGTAAGCTACCAGAAGACCCTCTCTCCCCCAGGTCATCTGCCCTCACCACCAAGGCCATGCTGTCTTCAGGGACCATCTGCAGTTTAATACTCCTCGGCATGCTCTGGATGGACATGGCCATGGCAGGTTCCAGCTTCCTGAGCCCAGAGCACCAAAAAGCACAGGTAAGCCTGTCTCCCTAAGCCCCAGATCTATCCTGATCCATGGTCCGTTCCAGACCTGTGACCAGCAGCAGTGGCTCCATCTATCTGGGCTTCACACCTTCTCACAGCATAAAAGGGATCTCCAGATGTGACCCAATTCTGCTTCTAGGATATACAAATTTAAGATCCTAAAGAGAAAAAAAACCTCAGTCAAGCATGGAGGTACACATAGTAGTGTACTCCCAGCATTAGGAGATAAGACAGGTGGGCCTCAAGTTCAAGGCCAGCCTGGACTACATAATCATACTATATCTCAAAAAAAAAAAAAAAGTTACTTTAAATTTTAAGAAAAATAAAGAAGCTAGGTGTGGTGCCATACTGCCTTTAGTCCCAGCACTTGGGAGGCAGAGACAGGTGATCTCTGTGAGTTCGAGGCCAGCCTGATCTACAAAGTGAGTCCAGGACAGCCAGGGCTCTGTTACATAGAAAAACCCTGTCCTGAAAAACAAAAACACGAAACAGAGAGAGAGAGAGAGAGAGAGAGAGAGAGAGAGAGAGAGAGGGGGGGGGGGGAGGGAGGGAGGGAGGGAGGGAGGGAGGGAGGGAGGGAGGGAGGGGGTAGAGAGGGAAGGAGGGGGGGACAGAGGGAGAGATCCTCTTTTCCTTTTTAGCAGAGAAAGGAATCCAAGAAGCCACCAGCTAAACTGCAGCCACGAGCTCTGGAAGGCTGGCTCCACCCAGAGGAAAGAGGACAAGCAGAAGAGGCGGATGAGGAGCTGGAGATCAGGGTTGGTACCCAGGCATGTTCTTGTAAAGGGGTTTGGAGTGTGGAGGGTAAACCACAAAATGGCTTTTCAAGCTACTCAAGGACTAGAGTCCAGCCCTAACAGCTCCAAAGGGGCTCAGGGTCTCCATGCCAAGAGCAAAATGTTCACAGGTAACTGTTTCAAGGGTAGCTAGGGAGCAGTCATGAGCAGCAAAGATAAGACAATCAGATTTCAAGGGGTCACAAGGAGCCAGGAAGCACTGATGGAAATACAAAAACAGAAGTCTTTTGTTTGTTCAGGGGCCTCTCAGGCCTGCCTTGGTGATAGAGAAGTAGGAGGACTGCTAGTGCAGGCTAGGCTGGTCTAACAGAGCCTGGTTTGCTCTGAAAAATCTTGACTGTGCTAAGGAAAAACACGAACAGCTTTGGATTGGTAGAAGGGAATAAAGGGACCATAGGTGCCGCTCAGCAGCTCATCTAGGATTCCCCTGGGAACTGGAAGCAGCACCTGACAATGCCAGCTCCTATACTCTGTCTCCATGCAACAACTTCATCTTCAAACACAGCAACCATGATAAACTGGGAAGCAGGAAACAAAACCTAGGACTTCACAATTGCTAGGCAGGTGCTATACCAGGGGACACATTCCCAGCTATTCCACCTTTATCATGGATCACTTACTCTATTCAAGACCCTGTAAGCTAAGTAAGCTGACATCATTTGATAAATTTTGCAGAGAAGATACACAAGTTCAAAGGCCAGCTCCCTTGCCCAAGGCCATCAGGCCAGGGTTTGCTACACTTCTTCCCCCACCTTCCTCTCTGGTCAAGGACAAAGATCACTAAACTGCCCTCTGACCCTCTCTAAAGCCTAGGTACCTTCTCAAATCCTTGCTCCACAGGAAGTGTGACACTTAAAACTAATTCCTCTGACTTATCAAGGTTCCTTCATTAACACAACATGGACACCGTCTTATGAGACAACCCAGGTCCATACTGGGCAGGTGGACACCCCACCCTCACAGGGAAGAGGTCTTAGCACACACAGGGCTGGGATTAAGAGCATGTCCTAGTTTCTGTGATACTCAACGGGATCCAAACATCTGGCCTGCATAGCAAGTACTGGGCACAAGGCAAATGAGAAGGGCTATAGCACACTAGGCACAGAATGACACTGCCTACCCTCCCATCAGAGGCTACACCCCTCTTAAAAGTTTTTCTTCCCAAAATCATGCCAACCACCTGTACCCCACTAAACAGATGGGCCCTGAATCAAAGAAAATGGGACTTTTCCAGGTTGTGTAAGAACTGAAATGTTGCCACCTCTGGCAGCCCTCCTAATGGTGTATGGATTTCTTTCACAACAGTTGCACTGACAGTGGAGTGTAAAAATAAAAATTAGTTTTTGCTAAAGAGAAGGCTCCCCTAGGTTCATAAAAAAGGCACAATGCACAGACCCCCACCCATCCCTACTGTTCCCTTACTCATATTTCCTGCAGGCCAAAACAAACTACAGAGAAACAAACTACCATCTGCTATAGAAGCCTAGTCTATCTGGTCCCTAGCAACCTGATAGTCTGTGCCCATGCTAAGTAAGAACTTGGAGCTGGGAGTATTTCAAAAACAGTCCTACTTTCTAAATCCTTGGCTATCACCTGTTTGTGACACAGGGAGGTGTCAGGAAGAGTACTACACCAGTTAGCAGACCCTCTTGGCTCTAAGATTATGCTTACAAATTACTTAAATACCCAGATGGCTAACATGACAAAGCCTCCCTGGGGAGATTGGGGCATTTGAAGCAGGGCAGGCAGAATGAGGCCTAAGGCCCTCCCAACCCTACCTTCTAGTTCAATGCTCCCTTCGATGTTGGCATCAAGCTGTCAGGAGCTCAGTACCAGCAGCATGGCCGAGCCCTGGGAAAGTTTCTTCAGGATATCCTCTGGGAAGAGGTCAAAGGTGAGTCAATCAGAAATGGAGCTTAACCTATTTTATAAGTAATATAAATATTCTCCCCTAACCCTACTCTTCGGGTTTCTACTCTTCCGGACTACCTATGGGAAAGGGTGCTAAGCTGGTATGTGTGGCAACCCAGGAAGGCTAGATCACCAGGTCCACCTCCAACAGCCCTGTGTTCCAGGAACTAGTGTTAGCTGATAGGTCCCATCTGAGCCTCAGTTCTTTTAACTGTGAGGTAGTGCTGATGCCTATTTCCAGTGTTTCAAATTATCTGGCTTTAAAGAATCTTTACAGTATAAATTCACTAAGGAATCTGTACCACAGTAACACTTAAAATACCAGCAGACACATAAGAATCTTAGGGTTTTTTTTGTGTAGTGCTAGATGCATACTAGAAAGCACACTACCACTGAGCTGCACCCCTGGTTTTCAGAACAGTCTTACTTTGTAAAAAAAGGATGCACAAGCTTTTCCATAACTGAGAAAGCAAAAATCTCAAGAACAAATTGCATTCTTTCCCTAAGCACTTCCTCACAAATATGGCAATTACACATACACATGATGAGAAAGCAAGACTTGGGGATGAAGACACTCAAATGCCATCTTCTAAATCCCAGGCCAGTGACACACACCCTCTTCCCATCATGACATGCTTGCTTTGCTTCCAGCATACCATGGTAAGGTAAGTCACTTCTGATGACACAGGCAAGATGGTACTAGAAGACTGACATGATCTCTTGCTTTGCAGAGGTGCCAGCTGACAAGTAACCACTGGCAGGACTGGCCCCTGTGCTTTCCTCCTGAGCAAGAACTCACATCCAGCCTTAGCCCCTCTGTAACTCCCAGCACTTTCCTACTACCTTAAGAATAAATGTTCAAGCTGTATGGCAAATGTTCAAAATGAGAATTTATTTCATCTATATGGTAAAATTCACATTTTACTTAAAAATTATTGGAACAATGAAATAAAACAATGCTTTAAGTTTATGACCCATGAGAAAAGGAGAAAAAGAAGCCTCAGCAAGACAGGTGAGCATGCTTGAAAACCAAAGGAAACTTTGCTCATTCCAGCAGCAGACAGCAGGACTGTATGACAGAAGGAGTTGGAGACCACAAACACAGTTCACCACATAGCAGAGCTTTCTGAAGAATTAGACCTACAGTAGGAGTTTCCAAAAAGCCAGACCTATCTGAGATGATCAAAATTGGTACCTAGCATTGTCTCTTGACCATATTCACAGGGCTGGGTAACCACATTCTCTAATCATCAACTTCTGGAGAAGTTTGGCAAAGCAGATGTCCCATGTGCTAAAGGCTAGCCACTGCCTAACACCAGGTAGATGTCCCAAAACATTTCCCAAATTCCAACTCACAGCTCATGAGCCTTGATCCCTATTGTCCTACAGCTGTAATTCCAGTTGAGACACTAATTACTCTCACCTTAGTGCAAATCTTTAGAACATGTCCCAATGTCCAGTGATATTAGATGGGATCCATAACTAAAGGAAGATCCCAAAGATAAGCTCTCCAAATTCCTTGTACAGTGAGCACTTAGGATAAATAGGGAGGAAGCAACACTACTGCAGTAGAAACCACACAGCTCCTCAAGGGAAGCTTTGACTGCCCAGAACCCAAGGCATGAGATGAGCAGGGCACACTTAGTGGGCACTCTGAAATCTAAACATGTTCCTGCCAAGGAGCCACGGTGCTCCTTCCTGTCACTATCTGGGAATTCCTTATAAATGAAGGCTTGGACCTACCTCAGCCTCCTCCAAAGAACCCTTTAACAAAGCCCCCAGGCTATGACTTGCTTACAAGTCCCAGGAACCTGTTCAAACAACATAGCACACAGAACCAGGTGGCTGTGGGGTCTTTGGCAAACCTGGAAACAGGACACACAGATGCCCACTGTACTTAGTTTCTGTCAACCTGACATAAGATATAAGAAGAAACCTGAGAAGACTTCAACTGAGAAAATGCCTCCATCAGATTTCTTGTTAAACAAGTCTGTAGGCATTCTCTTGGTTAACGACTGATGTGAAAGGCCCAGCCCACTGTAGGCAGTGCTACTCCTAGGCAGGCGGTACGGGGTTATAAGAAAGCATGCTGAGCAAGCAAGCAGCAGCAAGGCAGTAAGCAGTACTCTCCAGAGTCTGTTTCAACTCCTATCTCCAGGGTCTTCAATTCCTACCTTGGCCTATTTCAGTGATAGACTATAACCAGTAAGATGAAATAAATCCTTCTCCCTCATTTTGGTCACAGTGTTATATCAGAACAGTAGAAAAACTAATGCAGCCAGATTCTCTTTTCCCCTCCCCTGTCTCTGCAATACTCACTGATAATAAGTTTATCCCTAAGATACACAACAGCACCTGTCTCAGAATAGCACAATAGCACTTGTCACAAGTGATCACTGTAACATACTGGAGAGCAAATATGAAGGAAGGGACTTAACAAATGGAGGGAAAGAACTTGAAAGGAACAGTTGGTCACATGATGCTTTCCTTACCAAAAATGAGTACTTATTTCTCCTTTCTCTTCCTGTGCCCTACGACTGTAAGAGCACATTGGAAGCAGATGTTGAACACATTCTGGCCAGACTTTACCTACTAGGTAGATCAATATATGGGCATGGGATAGATATGAATACCAGCTATACGGTCCATACCAAGACCTTGCACTTCTCTAGCTCCTCCCTGCCAATGGTTCCAAAAAGGAACCCAGAATCTCTAGCACAAGAATGCATAGGCATTCAACTGTGTCCTAGCAGCCACCATTCAGTGATCCTACTCTGGACATTCAAACACATGAGTTTAATGTCTGTCCACTTTTACAGTAAGTCTACTTATGAGAGAATTCAGAGAAATGAAGTAACTAATACCTGAAGATTCTCAACCAAAGAGACTCAGACTCAAGGCATGTGGCTTTTCCACCTAACACAGTTTCCCTAGCCCAACTGCCAGGGTTTCATAGGGAGTTTCTGTGCTGGGAATGTAACCAGGGCTTGTATGCACTAGATAAGCACTCTACCAGGGAGGTATGCCTTTTTATTTTTCATTTTCCTTGACACTTCATCAAGTGATCCTGATAGGGAGAAGACAATTTCAAGTTATCAACTGGCAGAAATAAAACTCAGTAGAGCAGAAATGAAGGAAAAGACTTAGCAAATGGAGGGAAAGAACTTAAAATAAACAACTGGTCACAGGATTAGAGACATAGTATGAAGAAAATACCATTAGAAACATGTCCCACATCAATTTTCTTTTTCTTTGTTCACGTTGTTTCATTTCCTTGCTAAGTTACCCATGACTAGTGGCTTTGAACTACCAACATTCCTGCCTCCCAAATGCTGGGATTGCAGGTATGTACTTAGCGCACAAGTCCCTAGGTCAATTTTCTTAAGCCCACTCCAGCTTCATGCATTAATTATTAATTCCCCTAATTTAAGGGTTCCTAGAGTAAGGAGCCTGTAAGGCATTTTTAAGAGGGGAAAAAAATGTCCTTTGAGACAAAACTTTTATAATTAGCATAACAGCACGTGTACAGCACTTACTACACTTAAAGCTGACTGCTTAAACAAGCACTAAGAGGCCAAACAGATGCCTCCCTAAATCTGAACACTCAAACAGTGAAAAATAGCAAAAGTGGATCCAGCCGGTGCTGATAATCATCCCTGACAGTTGGTCTGATACACACCAACTGCCCTTACAAAACAAAATGAAAGTGCTGAGCAAACAGTTAAGTATCATACTCAAATCAATACAAAATGAGGGAAACATCCAAAACACTGCAAACAGAGGAAGGGGACAACCACCAGAACCAAAGAGGAAGAAAGATGAAGCCAAGAAAGAAAAAGGGAACCTGCTATGATTCATGACAATCGCCTGACCATGTGTGCTTATCCACAGGAAAGGAGCCTGCTTATCTCATTAACACCTTCATTTCTAGCTGAAGTTCAAGGACACCTCAGCACAATAGGGTGCTGCTCCACAGTAATAGCAAAGAACATATTATTAGCACAAGCATGGAAAAGCCTGGGTCAATCCCCAGTACCACAAACACAGAAAAGCACCAACACCCCCCAGAAATAACTTAAATAGAGGCTAAAGATATAATTCAGTGGTTAAGTGCACTGGCTGCACTTCCATTGGATCTGGTTCAATTCCCAGCACCAACATGGTGGCTGACAAACCCTCTATAACTCCAGCCCCAGGAGATCCAATCCCCTCTTCTGGTCTTCATGGACACCAGGCACACACATGGGGAAACATGCAGGTAAAACACCCACAGAGATGGAATAAACATTTTAAAATATCATGCAGTATAAAATAAGATGACTAACTGTAACAGTGGAACAGATCCTCCCACTTTAACGGGAAACAGTTCAGAGCCCCAAACCCACATTATAACTAACTGAATCACTAACACCCCCCGGTACAACACTGCTCTCTTTCTTCTGCTGAACTATGTACTCCTCAGAGGTTAAGCACAAATACAGCACACCCAAGTCTGCAGGAAAGTAACATGGATGCCTCATTCCAATGCAGACTTTTCAGACATATCTATGAGAACATAAGGGCATTCTCATAGCCACTTTAATCTTACAATAAATTCACAATATCTCCAGACATTCCCAAGAATGTTGGTTAGTTTGTCAACCTGACACAGGATAAGTCGCCTGGGAAGAAGGAATCTCAATAGAGAAAATGCTCCCATGAGATGTGCATGAAGGCAAGCCTATGGAGTACTTTCTTGATTCATGATGGATGTGGGAGGGTCCAGCACATAGACCACCTGAGTAGGTGGTCACGAGTTGTGTAGGATGACAAACTAAAAAGCCATGGGAAACAACTAAGCAGCATTCCTCCATTTCAAGTTCCTACCTCAGTTTCAGTGACTCCTTTGGTGGATTATAGTCTGTCAGGTAAAATAAAGCCTTTCTTCCCCATGTTATTTTTGGTCGATGTTTCATTACAGCAATAGAAAGAAAGCAGCATAGAACACCAAGTGACTAGACTAGCCTCCTGCATCATTTAGACAATCTAGATACACAAAATGAGCATAGGATAGAGAGATGGATTATGGGTCTGTCCCTTTATTTTTAGAAAGAAAGCCAAAGTCTGGGAAAGGTAAGGTAGCATCTGGGCAAGGTAGTGGTGTAGTGGACAATAATGCCCTATGGTGAAGCTAATAATGCCTCAAAAGTATCAAGGGCCTGCTGTAAAGATGGTTACAATACAGCTTGTTTCAGTGACAATAAAATACTGTGGCAGACTGAGCAGACCTTAAATCTTTAAAAAAAAAAAAAAAAAAAAAAAAAAGAGGCCAAGTTCTTCCTACAGTGATTAAAAGTGTGGCAGAGACAAAAAGTAGTTGACCCAAGGAAGTGGACAAAAGATGAAAGCTATTTCCCAGATCTGACAGGGAGTCCCAATAGGAAGTCCAATCCAGAAAGGCAATAATCAGCTCATCTATTTTACTTCACAAGGTTCATGCGCACCTTCCAAAGATAAAGTCACCTAGAAGAACCCACTGTTAAGTGCTTGACTACACAACCTAATCCTTCTGGACCAAGGACATGGTTCTCCTCATAGTACATCCAGGCCAGCATCACCTCCAGGGCCTGAAATGAGTTCCCTTTTATAAAGTAATACAGAGACAAGAACAAAGCTACCTATTTGGATCACATACTACTCAAATGAAGTTCCTTAAAATACAAACAGAACAGAAAGCAGCCAAAGGAGAGAAAGGTCATCTTTCCTAGACTCTAGGCTATTTGTTTAACAATCCAAATGACCAAAGCTCCCAGTGAGCTTTGGAGAATGGCAGCATGGGTAGAGGACAGAGGGAGATTGAAAAGTGTAAAAGGAGGAAAATATTCCTGGCCCAGTGTTTTATGAAAAAAAAAATACAAAAAAGGACCCCAGATGCTCAGCTATGTGCCACAAAGACTTTACTGAGGGTGGACAGCCTGCCTCCTCCTCCTCTTACTCCAGGGTTCAGGAAGGCCTCTCTGGTTCTCAGAGTACACCATCACACAGCCATGAGATCATAAAGGCAGGCACCTCAGAGATATAAAACCAGTGGCAACCACGGAAGTCATGTAAGGTGGCACCTAAGCCAAGGAGACCTCCCTCCGAAGTTCCTTTCATGACAGAGAAGAAGGGAAACCAGATTATATATCCACATGTGCTCAGATAAAGGATGACTTTATTCAGAATGCTGGGAAACCCAGGCCAAATGGCAGGGATCCAGACTGGCACCATCTCATTGTACTCCGTGTCATTTTTTTTGTTGTTGTTGTTGTTCACTGATTACCCTGGGGCCTTGTGGCCAGCAGGCAAAACCACTCATCTCAAATCCATTCCACAGTACCCACTTGCCCAGCAACCAGCAAGTGAAGCCTTGTGATGAGGTTCCAAGGTAACATCCTGGTTTGCTGAGTTTTGACAGGATCTCCAACACATCCTTCACCTTGGACACAAACAGATGGAGCCCGTCCTATACTATCAGGCCACTGGTCATCCTAGAGGGTTTAAAAGAGAAAAGAAGGTTCCAAGTTCAAACTCAACAAACCAGGCTTAATACTAACCCTAAACTTACACTCTTAAAAAAAAAAATTATTGTGATTGTGCATGTTTGAGGAGACATGCATGCTACAGCAGGCATACAGCAATTCTGGAGTTCTTTCCACCTTTACTCGGGTGCTAGGAACCAAACTCAGTTCACCATGCTTGCACAGTAAGTGCCTTTACCCACTGAACCATCTTCACTGGCCTTTAATTTACTTTCTCTACCAGGTGAGTCAAACCTTTAACACTGTAATATAACACAGTCATATGTAGGAAGCAGACAATCTAATCACAAAATACATAAATTCTGAAGTCTAAGATCTGTTCAACTATATTCATAACTTTCCTTGGCCACATGCAGACTGGACATGTTGGTTAGTAGTTTTACACTAGAGAAAAGACTCCACTGTTAACTGCTAAGAAAAATGTGGCTCTTATGACCTTTGACAGAAGATGCCTGCTCATGCTCCCTGCTCAAAGACTGTAGAGGCGACTGGTGTTCTCTCGGAGGACCGACAGAGTGTAGGAAAGTGACTCCTCTTTGACCCTGGCAATCTCTCGAACTGTGTGCAAGGCCAAGCCTGGATGGGCATACTGGCAAAGACTTCTTGGCACCTGGAAGACAGCAAGATTTCCATCATCGCTGTGCCTTCTGCATGTGTCTGTCACATAGAGCATCCCCATTCCATCCCCAGCAAGGACCTCTTTGGGGCTGCCCTGTAGAGACCCCTTTACCTGCAGGTGCAGGGAGAGTCCTAGTCATGGGGGGCTCTGGGTGAGCAGGGTCCCACGCTTCCATGGACTACCCTCTACAGGGTAGGGCTTTCCACTGCCTGGAAGAGAGTGGTTACCCTTCAGCTTCTCAGCCCCCAGGACTTTTGGTTCTACAGAGTAACAACAGGGAGACACCTATATCGCACAAGGTAGACCAGGAGGACACTGGGACCTGGGCCCAGCCAGCCTCCCACCCACTGGCCTCAGTGCCTCAGGTCGGTCTGAAGACAGTCCTACCTGGCGAGGGAGAAAGTAGGGTGCGTCTGTTTCCACAATGATCCTCTCCAACGGGATCTGTCTGAGGGCATCCCGAGCCTCCCAGGCGGAGGAGTAGGTCAGCACTGCTGTGAAGCCCACCGACATGTTAGGGAAGTACTTCAACAAGGGCTCAATGACTGAGTAGCTGCCAGTGAAGCAGTGCCTGTGGGAGAGTACAGTTCAGGGTTTACTCCCAGGCCTCAGAAGCAGCCCCTAGCTGCCTCTAGGCCTGCAGCCCCAATTAGTGGATTCTAGAAAAGAAAAATTTGCACCCAAGGGGACTCCAAAGCAAGCTGAGAAAGGAGCCAGACCAAACACAACAAGACTAAGCTGGCATGAGGATCATACACTGACCAGTCCCACCTTAATTCCACAATCTGGGCAGCCATCTGACACAACTACAGCAATAGCACAGGCTAGAGAAGTATGGGAAAGGAGCCATAAAGACCAGCCCTCCCCAGGTTACAACTACAGTACGGAAAAATCATGCCTCTGTTGTCAGATGCACTAAAAAAAAAAAAAAAAAAAAAAAAAAAAAAAAGGCCAAATGAATAATGGTGAGTCAGTGACAGGTGAATTTGTTTGTTAGAGATAGGGTCTCTCTATAATAACCCTGGGTGTCCTGGAACTTACTATGTGGAGAGGAAAGGCCTTAAAACTCACAGAAATCCACCTGCTCCTGCTTTTCAAAAGCTAGAATTAAGAATTTTCTTCTTAAATTCGACAGTACTTCATGTTCTTAGGCAAAAATTACTGTCAACCCATCTGTAACTCAGGGCTTCCTGCAGTCACAACTCCCCATCAAGAGTTAGTTAGTCTTGTCTCTTAGCTTTGAGCCAGCAGTCTCTTTAAAGAGAGCCATTGTTAAAGCCCTCAAAACCCAATCAACCACTTCTCCACTGCACCTCAGACATTGCTTCAGTACCCAGTGGGTGGTAGCACAGAGGAGGAAAGCCCACTCCCTTCTGCCACCCGACAAGACCTAGATTTGGTTCCAGCCTCCCTGAATTCTGTTCATCACTTCTACCCAGCTAAAGTGCTCACTCAGGTGTAAACCCCTCTTCATTTCTAGCCAGGCTAAAGGGCCCCTACCTAGGCTCCCTCTGTATTTATGTCCACCTTTGTCCCATACTCTGGACACTCTACCCCCAGTAGCCCTTAAATCTGTGACAGTTCCCCAATGGTGTCCCCGAGAGGGGAACTTGCCTAACACAAGCAGTGTAGAAATGCAAGGAAGTTTCCTAGACTAAGACTATGATTGCAACTGAGGTAAAACAATCTGAAAGCTAACTGGGATAAATAGCGTTTTCAGTCAGGTATGGTGGTGCATACCTGTAATCCCAGCAAAGAGGAGACAGGAGGATCAGAAATTCAAAGTAATCCTCAGCTATATATCTAAAGTCTGGCCTGGGTTAACATGAGACCCTATCACAAAACACAAAGAGCGCTTTCAAATTCAAGGGAAAGAAGTATAAGAGGTATCTTTTCAGAAACCTTGGAAAGTTCTCTGCATGCTGAGCTACTGGACCCTACCACAGCCTCTCTCACAACTGAGACCAGAAAGCCCCTTCTAGCTCATTTGTAATTAAAGGGTATTAATTTAAACTTAAAAAATTACTACTGTATTAACAAAGTCATTCTTTTAAAAAGATACTTTACACATAATAGGAAGCCAGATGTGCTGGCATACCCTGTAATCTCAGCATTCTGGAGGTTGAAACAACAGATGATATCTATGAGTTCCAGGTTAACCAAGGCTTTCAAGACCCTTATCTCAAAACTGACAAATTTTTCTTTAATGTATTACAGGGAATAAGAGGTAGAAATGATGTAAATAAAGTACTCATATGTAAAAGAAAAAAATTTCAAGTTACTTTTAAAATGTAATAAGGGTTCAGATTGCAAAAGGCCTCAAAAAAAAAAACACCCAAATAGCATGACTGCTTTCCTTGAGTTTCATCTGTAGCTAGTGCAGGAGTGCCATTTGCCCACTGAAACCAAAGCTCCTAACCTATGGATCTTGTAGTCAGAGGGCACAAATTTTTTCATGATGTCCAACAAATCTTCATCAGCTTCACGGCAGTGAATGACCAGGGGCTTCTTCAGAGACACAGCCAGCTGCAGCTGCCTCTCAAACACCTGAGAGAAAACAAAGTGACAGCAGCTGATTAGTGACCCTTCTGTCTATTATGTCGGGGTACTCCTGCTGTCTCTAATTCTTTGCTTCTAAACTATACAATAGAGCTGAAAACATAACTACTTTCTAATAATCCTTCCTACATTGCTGATTCCTCTAAGCCCTTGTGCTGCTCAACAATCTGCAATCCTCACTGGTTCCCTGGGGAGACACTATGACCAACCCAGAAAGCAGCAGCCCAGAACTTTCACACCCCGCCCCAGCACCCTGAAGTTTGGTTCTCTGAGCAGCTGGCAAGGAACGTTGTACAATGGTACAAGGGTAGAGATCTAGAATGTATAACACCAATTTGCTGTCCTTCAGCTCATTACCTCTCATATACTTTCAAGAGGTAACCAACAGAACTCTAGACCTTTCCCTATGCAAGAGTTGTATACTCACACAACCCTCTAACAAAATGCCTAGGTCTTAGGGTTCACAGTTCCTGAATGTTCCTTTCTAAGTAAGTACCTGTGGATCTACTTCATTCTGTAGAACTGGTAAAATCCAGTTAGTAATGTAAGTAAACAAGTAGAGTTAAGTCTCTCCTATACCATGGCCAGGTTTAGAATAAACAGAATCAGAATTTTTTCAACAAGTTGTCTCACATGACAGTTCCGTACACAGGTTTTACAGCTGTAGAACACAGCTAATGCTTGTATCTTCAGCATCAGTAACACACTTTTGGTAATGTCCACTTAGGAATGACATTTACAAGTTTAAAGCCATGTGCCAAATCCTCTCAAAGTGAGGGGTGGGAGGAGCCATTATTAATTCTAATGTAATATTTTAAACTTTTTTGTAGTGACTTATTTTTATTGTATGTGCACTGGTGTTTTGCCTGTGTTATGTCTGTATAAGGTGTTAGATACCCTAAAACTAGAGCTAGACAGCTGTAAACTGCCATGTGGGTTCTGTTAACCACTGAACCATCACCCAGCCCACTTTTAACTTTTGAAAAAATTATTACATCTTTATTATTTATTTTGGGACAATAAAGGTAGGTGAGAAGACAACTCTTAAAAATTCTCTCCTTCCACCTAGTGGGTCCAGAAGACAAAACTGAGACATGTGCTTGCTTTTACCTGCTGAGCCATCTCACTGACACCCGTGTGTGTTAAGCACAAAACAATGACCAGAAACAAAGCAAATGAATTTTACATGGATGCTAGAATCCAAACTCAGGTCCTTATGCTTGCACAGCAAACCTCACTTACTGATCCAGCTCCCTGACCCTTCTATTTTGTTTTCCTAAGCAGAACATCCGCTTAAAGTCCTATATTCTAGCCACTGCGTGAAGAAGGTGGGATTACCTACACACATTTTCTTGAATCTTTGACAGGTAATTTTAAAACAAACCCTTGCAACTTTCCAAGAAACCTAACATTAAATATACAGTAGCCTGACACACACATCCAAATTATAACAAAAACAGTGAAACTCCCTAGCACGCAGGGTTAAACAGTAAAGGGTGTACACCTGTGTTATTTATCCTAGCATTCTCCCCTGCTACCAATGCTCGGTCCTTAGCCGACATGTATGTCATTTCAGTGACTGAAGACTTAACCCAATTCTCCTAAAGGAACAAGGTCTTTCTTTCACCCTATTACCTCAATAATTAATTCCAGGCAAATACAAATACCCAGAGTTCAAGGAAGTGAGTAGGAACAGACTCCTTTCTTCTGGGTATTTCAAAGTATTCTGATTCTTTTAGTGGTTAATCTGTGCAATGTACTCAGGGAATATGTAGTAATTAATCCTTGGAAGTTAAATAGTTAAATCCATGACCACACAGATAAAAACAAGATTCAATGAGAAATACTCTACATTTTTCCCCTCTATTTTCTCAATCTTTCAGGAAGTATTTGGTTAAACTGAGCCTCACAAGTATCTAATTTAAGATTTATGTCAAAAAATACAGTAGTCACTTCCTCTCTTCCGTTTAGAGCTCTCCATGTTGACAGAAACATGTAAGGTATGTAATTTACCCTTCTCCGGCCAGCAATCTATTCCTTGACTCATTTTTTATCTTGAGTTTCATTCACCAAACCAAGTGACAGCTGGAAGACCACTGACCAAGTTCAGCTTGAGCAAAGTGACTCTGGGACCCTAGATATAATCTGAGCCCCTCATAATCTAACAAAGGACTTAGGTACCATGATCATTTGTATATGCTTGGGCCAAGGAATGGCACTATTAGAGGAGGGATAGCCTTGTTGGAAGTAGGTGTGTCAGTGTGGGTGTGGGCTTTAATGCACTAGCCGCCTGGAGGTCAGTCTTCCACTAGTAGCCTCCTGATAAAGATATAGAACTCTCAGCTCTGCCTACACCATGCCTGCCTGGATGCTGCCATGTTCCTATCATGCCTTGACGATAATGGACTGAACCTCTGAACCTATAAGCCAGCCCCAATTATATGTTGTGCTTATAAAAGTTCCCTTGGTCATGCCTTGGTCTGTTCACAGCAGTAAAACTCTAACTAAAATAGGTATCACATACTTTTAGCAGAATTCCTGGCAACAAGCAGGCATCCAGTAAACACCAGCTATACAACTGTAACACTTTGGTGAGACAATCCCTGAACTGTTCCTCTTCCCTTGGCACACCTAACCTGTGCCACTGGGACTATCCTGGTTAATGTTCTATCAATGAGACACAAACTAGGGTCATTTGGAAAAAGTGAACCTTAATTGAGAAAATGCCCCCACTGTATTGTCTTATGGGGAAATTTCCTTGATATATGGCTCATGGGGAGGCCCAGACCACTGTGGATAGCACCACCCTTAGACTAGTAGTCCTAGGGTCTGTAAGAAAGCAGGATGAGCAAGCAAGCCATGGGAGTAAGCCAGTTAGTAACATTCCTCCAAGGCCTCTGGCTCCAGTTTCTGCCTCCAGGTTCCTACTCTAGACTTCTTGTGCTTATTGTGTTTATAACTACAATAGAAGTCCTCTAGAAGACAGGGCCCAAGTGGAAAAGCAGAGCATGTGTCTCACTATCCTGAGCCTCTATTTTCCCCCATGTGTCAGATGTAGTTACATGTGTCACATGGCTAACACATTATTACCTCAAGCCAGATATGAAGAGCCAGATGAAAACCAACAAGCCAAATCTACACAGTCAGAACCCCAACACTCCAGCCCCAAGACCTGTAGCCTGTGGGATGCATAATCTAGGTTTTCAAAGGCCTCCTAGCTGCTGTAGGAGCTCAGCATACATGCTCTACCACAAATAAACACCACCTGGGGACCCAAGGAAGGGATGAACAGGAGGGCTACTGCCTCCTATTGTCCATCAAAGAAGTCCATGAAAGGCTTTAAGGATTCGATGCCAAGTCTAAAATTACTCAGAAAAAAAAAACTTATGATGGTTAATAGTCATTATCTCAAATTGAAAGAAAATTCCATTCTTTGTACATTTTTGTACTTTAAAAAAAAAAAACAGAACCAACCAATATACTTGGAGAAGTAGACCCAAGAAGGTCATTGTCAGCTAGATTAATGGTTCAAGTCCAGTCTGATCACCTGAGACCTAATCTCAAACAAGAAAATGAATAAATAAAAAAGTTTGCTGCTTTCAAATAGAAAGCAAATGTCTTGTCCCTGACATTAGCCACAAAAAGCTTCAAAAGTGCAGGGCAGTAGTGGTACACTCCTTAATTCCAGCGCCTGACAGGCAGAGGTAGGAAAATCTGAGTTCTAAGGCCAGCCTGGTCTACGTAGTGAGTTCTAGGACAGCCAAGGCTAGTCAAAGAACCCTGTTTCAAAAAAACAAACAAAAAGTAGTTTTAAAACAGGCAGCTGGAGAGAATGCTCAACAGTTAGGCATTTTTCCTGTTCTTCCTGAGAACCTAAATTGATTTCCCAGAAACCATGAAGAAGCTCACAAACACCTAAAATTCCACCAGGGGCTTTAACACCCTCTTCAGGCCTTCACTAGCACCTGCACTCATGTACATATATCCACATATAAACACTATTAAAATTAAAATGGATCTTTAAAAATAGTTGTTTCAATAAAGACCAGGAAAATGGGTCGGTGGATAAAGGTATTTGCCACCAAGTCTGACAACTGAGTTCAATTCCATGACCTACACAGTGGAAAGAGAAAACCAACTCCTCTGATCTCCACTCACCAAGGCATAAGTGTATGCACAAGAACACACATACATGACTAGAAAAATGTAATTTTTTTAAGTCTCAAAAATGCTCTGGGTGGCAGTGGCATACACCTTTAATCCCAGCACTTGGGATGCAAAGACAGGTGAATCTGAGTTCAATGCCAATTTGGTCTACAAAGCTAGTTCCAGAACAGTCAGAACCCTGTCTCAAAAAAACAAAAACAAGCAAACAAAAAGTCTCAAAATGCCTCTTCTCCATCTTACTTTTGTAAAAGTGCTAATGAAGTCAAATGTGGTGAGACCGGCTTTTAAATCTATCACTAGGGAAGTGGAGGCCAAAGGCTCTCTGAATTCCAGGATAGCATGGTCTACATATCAAGTGAGATAAGTTTACAAAGGGAAACAAAAACAAATGAAAAGCTATGGGATGTGTCTCAGTGGCAGAGCACATTCCTAGCATTTGCAAAGATCTGGATTTAATCTTCAACAATACAAGTTTCTCTCAACCAAACTAAACTAACAACAACAAAACCAACCACTAAAAGATAGTAGAGTTTATAAACTGGGCATGGTGGCAAGGGTTTATAATCCTAGCACTGGGAAGGCTGAAGCAAAAGGACCTCAATTTCAAGACCAGTTTGATATAGTGGAAAAACCACACATTTAAAAAAAAAAAAAAAAAAAGAGGGCTGGAGAGAAGGCTCAGCAGTTAAAAGCACTGACTTGCTCTTCTAGAGATCCTGAGTTCAAGTTCCAGCAACCACATGGTGGCTCACAACCATCTGTAATGCGATCCTATGCCCTCTTCTGGTGTATTTAAAGACAGACAGACATACTCATATACATAAAACAAATAAATCTTTAAAAAGTAAAAAGAAAAGAATAAGAAGAAAAATCAAGGGCATATCTTTAATTCCATCACCTAGGAGAAACAGGTAGATCTCTAAATTTAAGGCCAGCCTGGTCTACAGAGCAAGGACAGCCAGGGCTGTACATAGAGACCTTGTTTCAGAAACAAAAAGAATGGCATTCAGGGAATTTCAAAATACTAACAGTTCTTACTGTAAAGTTCAACCACTAAAGCAAATGTCTGGAGGAAAGCAGACTAGAGTCAGTCAGTACCTTGTGCTGCTCGGGAACTGGTGTGGTGCACTTATGAGAGTAGTCCAGGCCCATCTCCCCAAAAGCCACAGCCTTGGGGTGGCGTAAGGCATGCAAAAGCTTTCTTTCTTGACTCTCATTATAGTACCGTGCAAAATGAGGGTGACAGCCAAAGGCCCCCCAAACCAGATCTTCTTTAAGGAGTTCTTCCCACAGGCCATCAGTCAGTGTCCTTGGATCACAGAAGTCAGAGATGCAGCCTTGAAACTCCTTAGGGAAGGAGCTGCTATAAATCTTTCTGAACTTTGTAAAAGTTCCCTTGAAAGATAGCTTGGAGTAGAGCATGTCCAGATGACAGTGGGTATCGATGAAGCCCTCTTCCAGGCTCAGATCCCTGTGGCTCCTTGGCAAAGAGCTGGATGTGTGTTCTCTGGTGTGGTGAAGTGGTATCTCCTCTTGGAATGTTCTCTTCCCCTTCACCTCCTTCTCCACTGTGCTTCTGGAGAATTGAAGTGAGTGAGAATTCTGGGACCTACCTTTCTGGACAATGTCCAAGCCTTTGGAGATGCTCTGGGTACTCACTGTGGACTTGGAAGAGTGAACACTCAGAAGATCCTGACTGCTCTTCTCAGCCTGTGCTGAGTCATGGCTGCTGGATCCCATCAATGGATAACCAGGTGTCTTATGGCTGCTAGTCCAGTAGCTGGCATAGTCACACCATGGACTACTATACAAATGAGGAGGGTACATAACATAGTCAGTGGGGAAGGAAGATGATTCCGAAACTGCTGAGTATTTCACTGTGATGGGTTCCTCTTGGGAGAACCTCACAGTGGCCAGCTCATCCACATCTGACCAGTCGCTCCCTGAAGAGGGATGCTCCATCACCACCTCTCGGTCTGTGTGCTGTAGAGAAGAAAAGCAACAAGTCAGCCCTCCTATAGGTAACCCCTCCCTCATCCAATAATGTGGCTCCAGAATGGTCTCTCCCCTCCAGAATGCACAGTCCTTAATCCCAATGAGGTTAGAGAGGGTCTAAATTTAACCTAACTATGCAATTCAAAGGCCTTTGCAATGCAATCAGACTCCGATGAAAGCCATCAGTGTAGAAGAATTTCTCAGACTCCCTTGAAGCTAGATATTACCAGGTTTCCAGATGCTTCTATAAATAAGTGTGAGAAGACTCAACATGTACAATGTTTTAACCAAATTCTCAAGAGAAAGGAAGTGTATTATTTCCTTTCTCTCATCTGTTTTCTATTGGCCAATGTCTAAGTAACAAACTCAATGCTAACAGCATCCCCATCTCAGGCTCTAAGATAGAACTGTATTTAGCAGGGCAGAACATCAAGACAGAATATACCAAGATCCCTGAAGTTGGGATGAAAGCCTTAAGATTCTTAAGACAAAATTCTATTTTGTTTAAGCCACTATCACTTTGGCCTTTTTTCAATACAGGCAAAAACCTATACCCTCTACATTTAATAGAATTTTTAAGGTATTTTGTAAAAAAGCTTATCTGGAGTTTATTAATTACTGAAAGGAATGGCAGAAGAGAAACACTTATTCCCTGGAGTCCATGTTAAATAAAGTACTGTTTTTAATTTATTATCCTCCAAGAGAGTTAAAGTTCTTACTTAGAATTCCTAGAACCCTAAATTTGATTCTCCTAATGGTGGGAAACAGAGGTCAAGAGAGGAGATTACACTAAGAATAGTATCATCTGTATTACTTAGAATCAAACTACAAAGACTAAATGACAAATATATGTAATTAAGAGAATTCAAAACCCCAAAAATAGAACCAAAAAATCTGGTGTGTGCTCATTTACCTTCTGAATATCTTCAGGAGAGTCAGAGTTATCAAAAAATTCTAGAGCTGGAGATGGTTTGTCAATGACTGTTCTTCGGTCTCCAAGCAGTTCCTCACTAGCTTTCTTCACAGAATCTATAATCACTCTTCTGTCACAGAAACTGTTCCTGTCTGGTGAAGAAGACTCTTCCTTTTCTGCCCTAACCTTTGTATGTAACTCCTCTTTCTGAGGAACAGTAACTGTAACCTTTCCAGCTGGTCCTTCTTCAACGCTCTTGACCAGTTCTTCCTGGCTCCTGCTTGGTCCTTCCACACTCCTGGCCAAGGGTCCTTCCCTACTCCTGGCTGGTTCTTCCACCTTCTTGATTGGTCCTTCCAGGTCAAGATGCTCTCCCAAGCTTGCCTTCCCCTGAGTAGTGGCAGCCTCTCCCTTCCTCTTGGGCATTGACTTCCCAAGGATGCCCTGGATGGCCTTCAGGTAGATCACTCTTGAGCCCTGGTCTTGAAGCCTGTCCTTCTTCCTTTTCTGGAACTTGTTGGGTTCCTCCATAGCGTCACTCTGACCCTCAGCTTCTGCTGAAAATTCAGAGTTCGTAGAGCGACAGGAACTATCTTTAGAACCAACCTAGAATTTAAAAGAAACTTTTAAAGGTTTGTTCCAAGAACAATTTCCTATTTGCAGCATTAGTCAATAACAAGTCATTAGTGGTTCCATCAGCTCAAAGGAAATAAATTAAAGTGAGTGTGACAAGGTTAAGACAATCCCAGGCAGGAGTTTCTCTCCACTCTATTGTGGAGAGCTCATATAGTAAGGCTTCTTCAGTCATTTACTTAAAATTCACTTCTAAGATGCATCATGGGCAGGAGCATGGAGATGTAATAGTATAGTTGCAGTGGGAACTGATTACATGCTTCACACTAGAGAAAAAAAACAGCTCAGTGTTTTCTCACTGGAAGAAACCTAGTCCCACTACAAAAATCAGGAAACCTAAGACCCTGACAAGGGGTAGGAATGGCCCAAGGAACCCAAGTCCCCAACTCCTGAGTTCTTCTACCCCTGTGGCCTAATTTTCCTTCAAGTAGTCTCTTTCTGTAACCTTGCTGTTAGTAGGGTATTCTCCCAAAGATGACCTCAGCATGCACCAAGTCATTCTTATACCCACCTCCAGAAACACAGATAACACCTCAGCCCTATTCTATCTTCTGTATAAGAGTCCACAGGAGATAAGCTAGACTATGATTAGTTTGTGTTAACACTCAGGACCACCCTTAGCCAAGCATGGTAGAGCCCTCCAAAGGCAATGGAACATGAAACCTCCCCAGCTGTAAAACACAACATATGCGAACCCAGGGCATTCTACACTCACTGCAGCTTGAGTATATTAAGTTCCTCTCAAAGTAAATATACTCTTCTCTCAGGCCAGATATTGTAACACACCTATAACACAACACTAAGCTAAGGTAGGAGGATCACTGTAATTGAGTCAAGTCAGCCTGGACTACATAAAAATAAAAGAAGCAGAACCCACTAGTGGGGTGGTTTGCCAACATGAAGTCACTTCCCACCAAGCCTAATGATCTTAGTTCAATTCCCAGTACCTACATGATGGAAGGAGAAAACCTAATTCCTGTAAGTTGTCCTCTGACTTCCACACATGTGCTATATACATGCACACACAAAGTAACTGCAATTTATATAAGTATGCATACATACATACATACATACATACATACATGCATGCATGCATACATCAGCAAGCTCAGAAAAAGGGAGTACACATTGCTGGATACAATACATACTACAGTTGTATGACATGGAGAAATGAAGCTACAAGTCTCCCTGCTGGCCAGCTTTCATAATGCCAGATGGGACTACTCATGCTGTTGGGAAAAAACTGTCATCAACGGTCTTAGCATGCTGCACACTCTTTGATCTGTCCAGCAAGGTATACCCACTAGCGTAATAGAGTTAATACAATTAAAAGGTTAGCTGCTTGCTGATTGGAGTTAAGGCCAGTTCAACCTAAGGTAATTCACATCCAGTACTACAAAACTGGTCAAAAGCCAGTGGCTATGGAAGTCATAAGCCCTAATGTGGAAGCTGCTACTGTTGTGTTGCTAAATGATTTTTTTAAATAAAAACAAGTTTACTAGCCAGCAAGATAGTTTAACAGGTAAAAACACTTGCTGCCAAACCTGACAAAGAGTTCGATCCCTACAATCCACATGGCAAAAGACCTGACTCCTAAAAGGTGTCTTCTGACTCCAACCCAAATATTGTGGGATGGTCACACACAAATAAAAATGGGGTTTGCTGAATATACTGCAAAGGGCAGCAAGCCAAGCAGTAACAAGAGTAGTTTTCTATAGTTCTGAGATTCTAAGGGTATTAGCTTCACTTGTGTGAAGTCCCATTTTCTATTCCTAAGAAGGTAATGAGAAAAACCTAAAAAATACTTAAACCTTGGGAAGAAAGATGCTTTTAATGTTAAAAGGAGGGTGGAGACAAGTGGATTCCTAGTTTATTGACTAGCTAGCCTAGTATGGAGCCAGCAAGTTGGGGTTTGTACTGCCAAGGTGACAATATGAATTTGATTGCCCAGGACCTACATAGTAGGAAAAGAACCAACTTGCACCTCTGATCACCACATGAATGTCCCCCATAAAGACAAATAAAACATCTTTAATGACTTATTCAATGTGTATGAGTGATTTGCTGACATGTATGAATGTCTATGCACATTTCCGTGGAGGCCAGAAGGAATCAGACTCTGTAATACCTATCTGGAGTTACAGACAGATACTAGTTGCCATGTGGGTGCTTGGAACTGAACTTGTGTCCTCTGAAAAAGGCAGTCAGTGTTCTTAACCATTCAGCCATCTCTTCAAGCCCAATAAAATATTATCTTGTTATTTTTAAAAAGGAACACTGGAAGAAGAGAAGGAAGAGGAGGAAAGAGGAAGAAGCAGCAGCACCAGCATGGTAGGGACAGCACTCAGTATAGACAGGAGGATCAGGATTTCAAGGTCAAACTAGGCTGTAAGATCCTCTCAAAACAAGAGTCAACTTCAGACTTAAGAAATAGCAAATGGACAAAATGAGGTTAGACTTCAGGACTGTCTATTAACCAGCAGCAGGGGATATAACTCAGTGAAAAAGCAGTTGCCTAGTTTATTGAAGTCCTGAGCCAATCCCAGCCCAAAGTAAATAAAATAAAATGTTCAAACATCTTCCTTTTGAACATTCTGTGTCCTGACACTGAGAGCTCTGAGCTGAAAACTTGGAGCACACAAAGCCATGTGTGCACCAGTTGGAAGTCAAAGAAGGCAGAGCTGGGGAGGACAATGAGTAAGCAACCTGAGAAGGCCCTGGGAAAAAGTTTTCATCAATGCTCCTCAGCTGTGCCGGCGCACAGTACCTGAGACTCAAGACAAACAAGGTCACAAGGAAGAAGGCCTACACTTCCTGAGATCATGGGCCATCTCCCAGTCCTCTCATCACAGTGTCCAGCTCTGTGACCCAAAAGAATGTTGGGCATACAATTACACTCAAGTACTGATTGTAACTATCAAAGGAGACCACAGCAGCCTCCATGAACGACAGAACCAGACTAGGATTAGACTCAAACAGATTAAAGGCCATACCCTCAATTAACTGGCAATCAACAGCATAGAATGAGACTGAAAATTCCTGTCCCTGACACTGGGGTTCTGTGTCAAAATCCCAATCATCTAACCTTGATACTGTCCAAAACCCACGTGGATGAACTAGTAACAAAATTAAGTTGTATTCACAAAGGCTCGTATTCACCTGACTTATATCTGAGCTACAGTCAGTACTGCTCTGCCAAACACCACTTTTCAATTTGCCATTACCTGTGAACTCTGAGGAAAAAAGGGATTTTTCTCTTTCCCTCAGAGCTCAAGCTATAAAGTCCATTATTAAGAAACATGGGCTGAAGAGGAAACTCGGCTGTAGAGCATGTGATTAGGAAACAAACACTTGGGGTTGGAGAGAGCAGTTCTAAACACTAGTATGGCTCTTTCAGAGGATCCAAGTTCGATCCCCAGCATACCACACGGCAGCTCACAACTGTCTGTAACTGCAGTTCTAGGCAACCTGACACCCTCACACATTCAGGCAAAAGACCAATGCACATGAAATAAAAATTAATAAACTTTAAAAAAAAGAAAAACACTTAGAAAAAGATCAGTCCGAGTTAAACAGCCAAAACTCAGCTTCGTTTATGACTCCACCAAGAAAGTCACACGTAGTGACACATTCCTGTACCTCCAACATTCAGGTAGAGATGGGAGGACTGAGAGTTCAAGGTCATCCTTGGCTACATATGGAGTTCAACATTAACAAAATGAGTCCTTCTTTAAAAAAAAAAAAAAAGAAAAGAAAAGAAACCATCAGGAAAGGTTTTAAACTCTCTTTCCTTAATGACCACCTTTGCTGCTTCCACTAGGGGCAGCCCATCTTCCCCCAAAATAAGACTTTCTCTAAACTCTTGTATATACACAGTGCCTGACCACTTTTTAAGACTACCAGAGCTCCAAAATCTACATTGAAAAACTAGTAAGAGTAGGGAACTTTGTTTTACAGTTACTGAAGAAACTCACGCTCCTAGAACTCTGCCTGGCACAAAGCAGGCCCTCAGAAACCACTCAAAACCTGAAATGGGTCTGCTGTTAGAAGCACTCACTCCTCAATCTGTTCCAAGAATTTACAAACCCCACTGGGTGCTTCCACTGGGGAACTAGACTTGAGTTGATCTCCAAAGCTAACTACTAATAAACTTTTTAAAAAAAAAAAAAAAACCCCACCCAAGCCAGATATAATGACATATGCCTTTAAACCAGAAAGATGTCTGTGGGTTTCAGGACAGCTTGGTGTACAGAGACCCTGTCTCAAAAATCTGAATCCCTGTTAACCAAACCACCCAAAGAGAACGTCAACATGCTGGAATCCACAACTTTGGTAAAAAGCCACACTGAGAGTCCAATTCCTTAGTTGCGCTTATTCAGAGTAGTTCTAAGTACAAAGACAATTTAATTTTACTTTTAAAAACGTTAATGTGTGTGGGTAAATGCACATGTAGATAACCCATGGAGGCCAGAGGAATGGGATTTCTGGGAGTTGAAATTACAGATGATTGTGAACCATACAACCTGGGCTCTCAGATCTTGGGTCCTCCTTCAAGAGCTGTATGTGCCTTCTCTCCAGCACCAAGGGCAAATTCTTTAAACTGACCAAAATCTACATCCTCTTTCCTGGGCATTATTCCACCTTCCATTGTGGTGATCCTCCAGTTCCACTGTTCCTTTACAATCTCCCTAAGGTTACAGAGATCCTTCCAAGCTGTCTTTAATCACTCTCCGGGATGGCAGGCCACAATCACAGCCAAGCTTTCCTAGTAGTTCCAAATGCCACCAAGTTT
This sequence comes from Micromys minutus, assembly GCF_963924665.1. Lineage (NCBI taxonomy): Eukaryota > Metazoa > Chordata > Mammalia > Rodentia > Muridae > Micromys > Micromys minutus. The sequence continues at coordinate 32,583,406 of NC_137972.1, forward strand.
GAAAACTTCCTCTACAATGAGCTATGCCCCTGAACAGCCTCCCACACCCCCAGGCCCTACGCAAGATCTCATTTTTAATTCTCTTCCCACCAAATCTCTTCTCTCCACCCCTCAAGCCACGTGCAAGGGACTTCATCGTTTGACAGACGCCGCTGTCACGTACCTTCACGTTACAAACTTCCTTCCGAAGAGAAGCCATTTCTTCTAGGGAGGAGTGGGCAGGGTGCAGAGAGGACCCTTTGGACGTAAGTAATCTGCGAGGGCTCGCAATCAGGAAGCCAGGGGAGGCGGCCCCACCCGCACCTGAGCCCGAAGAGAGAGAGGATGAGGAAGAGGAAGAGGAGGTGCGGCGGCGGGCTGAGCTCCGAGGAGCGCGGGCCACATCGTCCCCGCGCCGGACTTTCAGACGCTGGGGGCTGCTGGCCCCTCGAGGACGCGACGCACACCTGCGACCTGGCCGGCTGGAGGGGGCCACATTGCCGGGCTCCCGGGGGCGGCTGCGCTTGCTGGGACACCCTTCCGACGTGCTGCCCCAGTGATACTTGACCTTGCGCCGCTCCGACGCCATGGGCACCTGCCAGGGACAGAGGGACCAGGATTGTAGCAGCAGCCTCCGCGGCTGTTCACCTCACGCCACCAGGAAGCCGCTAGGGCAACGGCGGGGATCAGCCCCACTGACCTTTCCAGTTCCTGTCGTCTGCCCATCCCAGTGCTACGGGCTTCAGGGACGCCACAGCGCTCCGAGAAGCGCCCTCGGGCCGAGCGCGGAGCCCGAACGACGCGCAGCCGAAGTCCGCGAGCGCAGCTGTCAACACCGCACCTCTCCCGAGACGCCGAGGCGCTTCCGGCGCAGCGGTCCGCCTTCCGAAGCCCCTCGCGGGGGGCCGAGCGCGTGCGAAGCCGCCTTTTGGGCTGCACGCGCCCGCAGGCCCCGGACGCCAAGGGCGGGCCGCGGGCGGGGTGGCCGCTCGGCTCCCGCCGCCCCGTCCCGCCCTGGGCCTGGGGGAGCCACTAGCCTCCGGAGTCGCGCGCCGGAAGTCACCTCAGCTCCAGCTGACCCGGCCCAGCGCCGTACCGCACCCTCACCCAAGGCCTTGGCCCCTCCGCCTACTCCGCAGCCTCAGCGTCAGCTCCGCGGAACCTGCCCTGCGGCCGGCGGCCGGCGTGCGGCAGGGGCGGAGCCAGCGCCACGGACAGCGCCTATTGCTCCAACGGGAATGGGGCGTGACTCCGGGCAAGATGGAGCGAGACTATTGGTCCGACGTTCTGGGGCGTGCCTCTGCGCCTCACGAAGCTTTTTGGTTGGTTAGGAGCGATGTGAGGCGGAGCTTCTCACGTGGCCCTAGAGCAGTGCTGGGGGCCTGCTGGGGACGCCAGGGAGCCAAAAATTCTGATGGAAGGCAATTAGGCGGGCCTCTTGATACCGGACGCGCGGACGCGCGTGCCAGGCGTCGTCACCTTTTTTTTTTTTTTTAAATACAATGCAGGAAACTATGGTTCCGTAAAAAACAAGTGACACACCCAGAAAGTGACAGAATTGGGGTTAGAAGGCACAAGCCATACACACACAAAACAGAACCAGGCTTGCTGGATAGACCTGTAAAACTAACTGCTCAGGAAGAAGAGGCAGGAGGGCTGCCAAATTCAAGTCCAGCCTAAACATTTTAGACCCTGTCTACAACTAAAAAAAATTTAAATGGAGGTTGCAGGAGCAGGGAGGAGAATGAAGCAGCCACTGTGGCTCACATCTGTAATTCCATTTGGGTCACTGAGGCTGAGGAACTGCTGTGAGTTGGAAGCTCGTTTGAGATAGTTAATGAGTTCCTAGACTTCAGGTGAGACTACCTCTAGAAATAAAAAGTAATGCCAACTTGTAATCCCACATCTAGGGAGGGGTAGGCCAAAGGATCCAGAGTTCAAGGTCACCTCCAAACTACTTGAGACCCTGTTTCAAACCTTCCCACACCAAGCCCAGAAAAGGTAATGATTGCAGCTCAATAGCAGAACACTTCAAGGAAACAGGTTTTGATCCTAATCACCAAATCCAGGTGTCCTGCAAGCCTAAAACCCCAGCCCTCTGGAGGTGTTGGAAGGGAGGGTCAGAAATTCCAGCCATCCTGTGAGATATAAAACACCCCACCCACAATCAAGAAAGGGGGAGAAAAGTTTGTCCTATTACTTAAAGTAAGTCCATCATTCCCAGTCATCTCATGGGCTTTGGCTGTGGTGGCAAGAACAAAAGGCTCTCCACACTTGCCTGGCTTTTGTCTTTTTTTTTTTTTTTTTTTTTTATTTCAGTGCAGGAGCCCAGGCAATAGAATAACACCTCCTATACTCAGAATCTTCTGTCCTCAATCCTCTCTGTAAACACCCCCAGTCACAACCAGAGCATATCTAGCTCCTAGGTGACTCTTAACCCAAGTTGACAATGAAGGTTAACAATCCCAAAACCATCACTATTTGTTTAAAGGGTTTTTTCTTTTTTTGTTTTTTTTTTCCCCCTTCGGGGTGGGGGGTAAGGTTGGTTGTTTTGTTGTTTTGATTTGATTTTTTTTTTTTTTTTTTAAGACAGGCTCTGCGTTCTTTGGCTCTCCTGGAACTAGCTCTGCACACCAGGCTGGTCTCAAACCCCTAAAAATCCGCCTGCCTCCCAAGTGCTGGGATTAGAGGCACATGTGCTGCCACCACCACCTGGTAACCATCACTGTTTGTAACAGTAAAAATGAAAGCAACTTTAATAATATCCATGAAGGGTTATACATAGTGCCTCACCCCCTGCACTGGCGACACTGCTGATAAAACCCTCCCTAAAGTGACAGTCACTTCAGTTCAAATACCAGGACTCACATAAAAGACAGCTGTACAGCAAGGGCATGTACAATCTCAACACTTCTACACAGACAGAGATGGACAGCTAGCCTTGTGTAGCAGCAAAATAAATAACTTGTGGAAGAAGGATTGAAAACCCAAGTCACCGCTAGAGCTCCATAAGCACATGGTTGTATGCACACCCCATTCACACACATAAATGTGCACACACACGCACTGTACAAACAATAAATACAGAAATAAAAGCAAGAGTCCTCGAGTCAAACGCATCCGGTACACAAATTCACCCAGACACGCAGCCATCTGCTAGATTACAAACATTTTTTTTCTTTTGTCACTATAGCGGAATTATTTTTAAATAGTGAATTAGAAATAGTTTTGTTTTACAAAAAAAGTTTGCAACATGACTTTTCAAAAATATATTTGCTAAATAAACATTTTCTATGTGGCAGAAACATGAACTGAATACCTTTTATTTAATTTATAAAACAGAACAGATACATTTTCAAAGTGCTTTTATAGCCACTGTACCTTTCCTCCCAAGAGCAAAATAGAGTAGCTCTCTTCTTCCCCAGGGAAAATAGAGTAGGGGTTATCTTAGGATGCTGAGTTACCACCCACTGAGCGACTGACTTTACTAGCAGCAGAATCAAACATGAGACTGTTTCTCATGATTCTTCACCTAAGCTATAAATAACACACAAACTTGTCTTGGGAGGATGAAGTCTACTAGTCCTTTGCCAGCTGTCTTGCCCTTGTAGTCCTGAACTTGAGAGATGAGTCAAGCATTGCTGAGACTCGGGCCGAAGGTCTTTTAAGAAGTGGAAATTCGCAGAAAGCGGTCTGCAAATATGACTGGCAGATGATAGCTCCGGAAAACACTATGAGTGCTGTGGGATTGCTCTGTCCAGTGTGGAGGAATAAAAGTTTTGGGGACAAGAGCATCTCTTGGGGTGGTAATCAACACGGGCTCTCTGGAAGCACAAAACCACCCAAGTCCTTGGGTTACATACAAGGTGTTTCACTTCATAGCCCTCTGGCTAAGGAGTCTCAAAGAGGAGGAGCACTTCCTGGAGTTTGGTGTCTGTGTAAGCTGAGGTCCACTGCCCCCCTCCCTGCAACTTGACTCTGATGAAACCATGTTTCCTTCTATTCAGGCTGCCATTTGGGTTGAATGGGTCTCAACAGACCTTGGGCAGCCAGAGACCTCTTCCTTGACTGGACATTTGTCTATGCAGTGGAGAGTAAAGGTCTTCAGATGTGCTCTGGTCATCAGGGTCCAAAAAGCTCGATGCTGTCCAGTTTCTCCTCTTTGTAGAGTAGGATGTTCTCCATCAGTTTCCTTTTGGCCTCATTGATCTCAATTTTCCATGAAGTCTCTGTAGCTAATGTTCAACAGAAAAGAAAAAAAAAAAAAAAGTAACTTCAGCAAGTGTTACTATTAAAATTCTTTGTATCAGACTTGATCAAAGTATCATGCCCAGTTTGTGAAACAGGCCCAAATACAAGGAACATGTCATGGCTTCTGCCTTTAGAGGGAAGTCTGCACCCTCCCCCACAGACACTATAACACCCCAACTCCCCCAACCCCCACCACAGGTTTACCCCCTTTCCACAAAGAAGAGGCTCCTATTTTCCTCCACAGATATGGGAGAAGTGTGGCCATCAACAACAATGATGGCTGTTCTGTTATGAAATATAATGAGGGGGTACCTGGCAGTCCCCTGAGAAATCACACCAAGCAACAAATTCGGCATAAGGGAATTTATTTAGGGGAAGGGAGGGGAGTGAGGCCTGGAGAAGAGGTAGAGGCAGACAAGTGGACAGGTAGATGGACAGACTGAAGGGAGCAGAGCCATGAGGGCAGAGAAGAGAATGGGCCACAGACAAAGTGGGGGAGGCTGTCTGGAAACATATGGGAACAGAGCGAGCTGGAGTGGTGGGCAATCCTTTTTTGCACAGCCCACACCTGAAGCTCCTGGCTGCAACAGCAGGTGAGGACTGTTGCTAGGTCCCTGGGAGGAGCCTGGTAGAATCACCTGTAAGTTAATGGCCCTCTTTTTGTTTGTTTGTTTGTGTGATGGTGGGGCAGGAGTCAGGCATTGTGATCTTTGGACTACTTCCTGCTGACTAAGAAAACAGGGACGCTGTACATAAACTAGGATCGTAGTCAGGTTGTCAGGCTTTGAAGCCAGCACCTTTAATAGCTGCCCACTTTACCAGTCCCCCCATAATCCCAACACTTGGGAGGTGAAGGCAGGAGGATCAGGAGTTCAAGGTCATCCTCAGCTATATAGGAAGGTCTACATGAGACACACACTGACATATATGTATGTGTGTGTGTGTGTGTGTGTGTGTGTGTGTGTGTGTGTGTGTGTGTGTGTATATATATATATATATATATATATATATATATTTGTGTATATATATTGAAAGAAAAAAAAGATATCCAGACGTGAGGAAACCTAATCTCCGCACAGGACACCAATGTTGTTAAAAGATGATACCCGGGTTTCGGCACCAATGTTTAAAAAAGGATGAAGATAAGTGGGGGTCAGGGGGGATATGGCCCATGAAGGTGCGGTGAGGCCGGGGGCAAGGGAGATGCTTCTAGGAGGCTCATGTTGGGAATCTCTTCCCCCTAAGGGACCAGCCACATGTCGTCGGTATAGTACAGAATAGAGTTTATTCAGGTCATGGGGGATTTAAGAGAGCAATAGAGGCAGAGAGAGAGAGAGAGAAGACAGGAATAGAGGCTGGCCATGAGCATGTGGAGAGAGGCGGGGAAGGGAAGGGGGAGAGGAGGGACAAGAGGGGAGAGCAAGAGAGAGAAAAGAGCAAGAGCTCAAGAGAGAGCAAGAGAGAGAGAAGGGAGCAAGCAGCCCCTTTTATAGTGTCAGGTCACTGGGGCGGAGCATGCCTGGCTGTTACCAGGTAACTGAGGGGTGGAGTTTACAGAATCCCAACATGTATGTATATATATATATATATATATACACACACACACACACATATCAACCATGTATGTATATCAACTATGTATATAACCATGAGGGCCTACCTACATATAGTCCCCAACACCATAAAAGTACATGTGTAAATACATCAAAAAATTTAAATCTGGGGGCTGGAAAAATGGCTTATCAGTTAAGAACCCTTGCTGCAGGGCTGGAGAGATGGCTCAGTGGTTAAAAGCACTGACTACTGCTCTTCCAGAGCTCCTGAGTTCACCTGAGTTCAGTTCCCAGCAACTACATGGTGGCTCATGACCATCTGTAATGGGATCTGATGCCCTCTTCTGGTGTGTCTGAAGACAGCTACAGTGTACTCATAAATAAACAAATAAACAAATCTAAAAAAGAAAGAAGAACACTTGCTGCTTGCTCTTCCAGAAAACTCAGGTTTGATTCCCAGCACCCACACAGTAGCTCACAATCATCTGCAACTCTGGTTCCAGGATATCCTGCCTCCTCGGATACTGTACATATGTAGTGCTCAGACATACCTAGAGACCCATACACATTAAATAAGATTTTAAACTTTAAAAATAAGCAAATATCACTCTCTCTGGATCCTGGAAGAAGTAATGAGCCAGAGGCAAGAGTGGAACAAGGCTGAGGAAGGCCACACAGCTGTCCTAGGAGGTAGGCGCTGTCCTAGGAGGTAGGCAGTAGCTGTGACCAGGGCAGTACAGAGATGGAGGTTTGAAAGGCATAAGAGGCGAGCAAGTGAGTAGTGGGAAATAAGGAGTCGCTGGTGAGCTGAACTTCCCCTTTGTGGATCCAGTGTGCAGTGTCACAGAAGGGATTCTGCACGGCCACCTCCAAGCTTACCGTTCTGGGGTGGCTGTGGGCCTGTGCAAGCCTCTGAGGAGGAGTCAGCCTCCTGTCTCCCACTGGTAGATGGCTGAGATGTTCCAGTTCCCATGGAGAGTGGAGAGGAGGCAACCCTTGCGCAGGACACCACCATAACAGAAGAAGGGATACTGAGGCTGGAATTGTCAACGTCATCTGTTTCCTCTGGGGTATTGGAAGATGAGCCTGTACCCTCGGAAACCCTGCTCCAAGGGAGGGACGGCTGCCCTCTGAGCTGCTTCTCCACCCCAGCCATGGAGACTCGAGCCTTGGAGGAGGAGACAGATGAGTGGCTGATCAGGCACTGCCATTAAAGCTGAGGAGGCTCTCGCAGGCATAAGCATGCAAACTCAGCCCCTCCCCCAGTGTAGCAAACACTGCAGACAGGTTTTGCCCTTTTACCCTGTTTTCCTCACTCTAGCTAAAATCCATTACATTCCTAAAGCTAGCCCTCAAGGTCTGTTCCCTTATTTGGTCACTGACTCATTCCTTAGACAGAACACCAAGGTCCAACAATCAAAATTCTTTTTTTTTTTTTTTTTTTACTAATATGTCCAATCAGGATTTACCATCTCACTCTAGCAAACACATACACACACACACACACACACACACACACACACACACACACACACACACACACACAGTTTTCCCCTTTAAAACCTCCACTCCTGCAGAAACACCCTCTCTTGCTTCTCTTCTCTGCTTGCTTTTCTTTGCAGCTGCTGCTTTTGCAACCTCTCCTACCCCTCAACCCCTGCTTGCTCCTCTGGGGAAATAAATGTCATTTGTGCTGAGCACTTGGTCTGGGAATGTCTTATGCCCATACCATTCCTTTCAAAGGCCAAAGGCCACCACTTGGTCTCCTGGGAGCTATAATCAAATGCTTAGCTCCCTGCCTTAAAGAGATCTAAACTTGACCTGCTGACCTCCACACTGAGAGCCACAGATGAGTGTGTGAGCCCAGGTGGTCCAATCACTGCACCCCAATCTTCTGACTGGGCCAGGTGTGGGCAGGTGTCTGTGTGTGCCTCTGAGACCTTGAGTTGAATGTGGAGCTGTGGGTGTGTATGCTAAGGATCCATATAGTAGAAGAAGAGAAATAACTTTTGGAAGTTGTTATTTGACCTTGACATCTGTGTCATGCCATGTGTACATGCACACACATATGTACACAAGTACACACACACACACACACACACTCCTTACTTCTAAATTTAATTTTAAAATCCAATGTGAATTCATTTATTTTTGCACATGATCACAATGAATTCTCTATTCTCTCTGTCTGTCTCTCTGTCACTCTCTGTCTCTGTCTCTCTGTCTTTCTGTCTCTCTCTCTCTCTCTCTCCCCTCTCTCTTTTAGACAGTGTCTTCCTACAGAGTCCGGGCTGTCTAAAATTCACTCTGTAGACAAGGCTGGCTTCAAACCCACAGACATCCGTCTGTCTCTGCCTCCCAAGTGCTGAGAGATTAAAACAGTGTGTCACCACACCCAGCTGCTATGGATTTTTATAAATACAAAAATATCAGAGCCTAGCAGATGAAAGAAGCCTATAATCCTAGAACTTGAGAAGCAAATGCAGCATCAGGAATTCACGGCCACTTTGCTAAGTATGAAGTTCAAAGCCAGCCAGAACTACAGTTAGCTTCTGAAAAACAAACACGCAGGCAGGTCATAAAGCCAGGGGGTGGTGGCTCACAGGCACAATCTCAGAACCTCAGGAGAACTACCTCAAATTCAAGGCCACCATAGCTACACTGTGAGATCCTGTCCCCAGTAAGATAAAAGCTGAAGCAGGGAGGGGCAAGATGAACCCACCCTAGAAAGGCACATCCTGGTGAGCCTAGGGAGCTCTGTCCATCCACAGAATGTGCATGGTGGAAGGGAAGAACTGACACAGAACCTCCATGTACAAGTATACACATAATACGTAACACATAAATAAGCCAGTGCACGGCAGAGCAGCCAGTGGACTAGGACCCAGAAGGGTTTATAGGCCATGGATCTTTCAAGCCTGGTTGTGCCACACTATGGTACCTCCCTCTCCCTCTCCCTCCCTCTCTTCTTTCTTTCTTTCTTTCTTTCTTTCTTTCTTTCTTTTTGTATAGCTGAAATGTCCTATCCCCTTTAGTATACTTGGCATATGACTCATCCTTCAACATCTGGTTCAAATATCAAGTATCCAGATAAATGTTCAATTTGATGCCCAAGAAGTGCTTGCCATGCTAAAGATTGCAGTCCTCTGTAGCTCTGTATAATGCATAGGGTAGGCAAAAACTGCTGTGTGCATTTCTCAGTCATGTTTTTAAAAGGAAGGGAGATGGGGCTGGAGGGCTGGCTTAGAGGTGATGAGTCCTTGTTGCTCCTGCAGAAGACCTGAGTTCAGCTCCCAGAACCCAGAGCAGATGGCTCACAAAACCCAACCTCTTCTGGCTTCTTTGGTACCCAAACACACACACATACACACACACACACACACACACACACACACACAGAGTCCTTAAGAAAAAGGTGGGGGAGAGGCTTATCAGGTTAAAAGCACTGGCTGCTTCTCCAGTGGACCAAGGTTCAATTCCCAGCACCCACATGGCAGTTCGCAACTGTCAGTAACTCCAAGAGATCTGACGCCCTCTGCTGGCCTACACAGCACCAGGCACAAAAGTGATACACAGCCCTGCATGCATGAACAAAATAATCAACAAAAGGAAGAGAGAATTTAAGAGTGTATCCTCTTCTTCTAACCCTCTTTCTCTGGCTGGAAAGTAGATACAATGGACTGAGCAACAAACTGGGTGACAGCACCTCGAATCCTGAGATGGAAGCTTTTTAGCCGGCATGGCTAGCCACTGCAGCCCTGGTTACCTGCACCCAGATCATTAAATAGGTGTATTTTGCAGCTCCTCATTATGGTCAGTCCCTTTTATCCAAACCCCAACTGACACACTGAACCATTGATGGAATGAGTAACTGAAGGTTTGAGTGAAAGTGAGTGACGGGGAGGGGGGAGTGGGGGGGGCTCTTCTGAAATCCTTAGTGACCTGAAAAATCCTACTGGGCCTCCAGAGCCCTCTAAGTCTGGGCTTAGTTCCCCTGCCCCGCTTGATGCAGAGCCCTGTCACACCCCATCCAGGTACCTACCACACAGACAACTAGCATGCAAAGACCAGGGACTCCAGGACAGCAGGACAGGAATGGCTTGCTCAGACAGACTGGTACTCTGTAGTTAGTGAGAGGACTTTGGACACTAATTACAGCTCAGCTTAGGACCACAACGTGGGCCACTCCAAGCCATTCTCTCCAAAAAGGCGGAGGAAATGCCACAGGAGTTACAGATCACCCTGCCCTCCCTGCAGCTCAGCTAGCGGCCTACCCTCAGGGTCCCGCATGACTCACACAGCAACCCTCACTGCCGCAATAGCTCCCGTAGGTTTTGCTGTGGATAGTCAAGGCTAAATTTGGCTCATTGCATGACCAGCATGGGAGGCTTCCTAGATAAGGCAGGCAGCAGAGCGCTCACCTCCTCCACGCTGGCATTGCGTCTCCGCAGGCAGACACTCACAGCGGTGGCCCAGGCTTCTGCACAAGCCTCAGGCAGCAGCCCTGCCTTCCTCTCCACGTGCTTCTGGCAGATCTCTCTTGCCACCACCTTCCCCATGCCTGTCTTCCTGGAGTAGACTGAGGAAGTACTGCTGGGAATCTCGCTGAGAAGCAAATCCTTCTGTTGGAGGAGAGTGAGGAAGACCTAGGTGAGATGCTGGGTGTGGAACGATGTCTTTAAAAGCACTAACAAGTTCAGCGCCCAAGCACTTGAGAATGCACAGGGCACTCCCTAGTACATCCACAGCTCATCTGTAGTGGCTTAACCTGTCCCAGTTAGAAAATGGAAACATGAAATGCCTATTCCTGGATATAACACAAACACAAATCCAATAATGGACCCACAGCACAAATAGGACACTGTCCTAGTCAGAGTTTCTGTTCATGCACAAACATCATGACCAAGAAGCAAGTTGGGGAGGAAAGGGTTTATTCAGCTTACACTTCCACATTGCTGTTCATCACCAAAGGAAGTCAGGAACAGAAGGCAGGAACCTGGAGGCAGGCACTGATGCAGAGGCCATGGAGGGATGTTACTTACAGGCTTGCTTCCCCTGGCTTGCTCAGCCTGCTTTCTTATAGAACCCAGGACTACCAGCCCAGGGATGGCACCACACACAATGGGCTGGGCCCTCTACCCTTGATCACTAGTTGAGAAAATGCCTAACAGCTGAATCTCATGGAGGCATTTCCTCAACTGAGGTGCCTTTCTCTGTGATAACTCTAGCTTGTGACACACAAAAACAGCCAATACAGACACCAGACCCCCCCCAAAAAATTCAATAGCCCATTTCCAATAAATATGCCTTCCCTTTGTAAAATATATGCACAGCAAAATACTAATAACCATCATTTGCCTAGCTTAACCACATGCCTAGACTTAGAATTTAATCCTTTTTAAAGATTTTCATTTGTATTTGTTTGTAGGAATGTGTGTCTGTGTGTCTGTGTGTGGGTATGTTAGTGTGAGTACAGATACCTACAGAAGAGGGTGTCAGATCCTCTGGAGCTGGAGGTACAGGATTTATGCAGTAAGCCACTGGATGTGGATTCTGGGACCCAAACTCAGGCCCTCTGCATTATGCGTTATTAACCACTGAGCCATCACTCCAGCCCCAATTTAATCTTTTTTTTTTTTTTACTTATGTGTGTGTGGGGGGGTAACTGTGTGTTTGTCTTGTGTCTGCAGAAGCCAAAAGGCAGCATCAGTTCCCCCGAGCCTGCGATAAATCTTGTGGTGAAAGGGGGCAAAAAGCAGCAGGTCCTGAAGGTCACCCTTGACTGACCTTGACTGCATCAAGGGCAAGCATCTTCTCCAAGAGAATCAAAAGGAAGAGGAGAACTGGGGACCTGAGGGGAGGGGTTGTAAGCATCACCAGGAACAAAGCAGGATCACAAGGAAGTCAGAGGGGCCTCTTTCAAAAGGGCATTTGAGTGTTCTACCAAAAAAAAAAATACAAAAGAAGGAAAACAAACAAAGCAAATGCAGGGAGCTTGCTCAGGACTAACATCAAAGAGTGTCAGGAACTACAGTACACCACCTCCAAACACAGCAGGAGGAGTGGTGCAAGCTCACTGATGGGGTCAAGACTATAGCTCAGTTGGTACACCGCTTTCTATAGCGTGTGTAAAGCCAGGTAGACAGGGAACAGTGGTGTGTGCCTTCACCCCTAACACTTAGGAAATGGAGGCAGGAGGATCAGGAATTCAAAGTCAACCCCTACATTTGTTGCATCAAATTGCTGTACGCTTATTTGTTTTTAGTGTGTGTGTTTGTGTGTGTGTGTGTGTGTGTGTGTGTATCATTACTACATATGTGCATTTAAATATGTACATATTTATAATTACACATTATAAGACACACAGCACTTTAAAGCTGGTAGTGACGGCACACACCTGTAACCCCAGCACTCTATAGAGACTGAGGAAGATGTCTGTAAATTCAAGGCTAGCCTGAGTTACTTAGTGAGGCTTGGTTTTACCACCTAAAATGCATCCCTACCTAGTCTCTGTCCCCTTGGTCCATTCTAGTCACTCACTCAGCCATCCCTTCCTCTACAAGGCCTTCTCCCGCCTCTAAACACAACCAGCAAAAAAAAAAAAAAAAAAAAAAAAAAGTCAATGAAATGATACCTAATGATATTCTGCTGATATACTCGTAGATTAGCCCCTGCCCAACTATCACCAGAGAGGCATCATCCAGCAACTGATGGGAACAGATGCCTAGCACTAGGATGAACCAGAGGAATCCCACAGAAGAGGGGAAGGAAGTAATATAGGAGCCAGAGGGATTGCAGATACCATGAAAACACAGGTCACAGGACTAAAGCAACGGTCACGGACCTGATAGGAGTCCGAGCTAGGTCCTCTGCTAGGTCTTTTGGTTGTGTAGCTTGGTGTTCTTGTGGGTCTCCGAACAGTGGGAGTGAGGGATATCTCTGACTCTTGTCTACCCCTGGGACCCTTTTCCTCCCACGACGTTGTCTCATCCAGCCTTGCTGTGACAGCTTGTGCCTAGCCTTATTAAATCATGTTGACATAATCATGTTATATCGTGTTTGGTTGATATCCCTGGGAGCCATACTAGGATTTTGTTGTTGTTGTTGTTTTGTTTTTCCAAGGGGGATTGAGGAGGAGTGGGTCAGGGGAGAGAGGACTGGAAGGAATGGGGGAGGGGAACTACAGTCAGGTATGTAGTGTAAAAGAATTAAAACCAATTAACTAGGCAGGTATGGTGTCATGGGCCTATGGTTCCTGCTACGCAGGAGGCTAAGGCAGGATTCTTGCTTGAGCTCAGGAGTTCAAGGTGAACTGGGCAATATAACAATACTTTATCCCAGAGGGAGAAATAAAAATGTAAACCCCACTGTGCCTCTGTTTCCCCAGCCAATGAGTAGGTAGGTGATTTCAGGATCTGGGAACACAACACGCCTGACACCATCAGGGACTTAATACCTGGTAGTAAAGTAAAAAAACCTGGTGCCCTGGCTCAGTTCCTGTGTAAACATGAGCTTTTAACTATTTATCTTTGGGGAAACTTAATGGGGTTGAGGAAGGGGAAATCAGCACATGTAACAGTTGGAGTGCATGAGTGGTTTGCAGAGAGAGACAAGCTACCACAAAGGGATTCAGAAGCAGTTCGTAGAGCCCCCACCTTTGTGAGCCTCCAGGGAAGAGAGATCTTATCTGCAGCCCGTGAGAGGAGCTGCTACTAACAGTGAGTTCTCAGCGTGGGGAGCTTGACTCAGCTGTCAGGGCTGCGCAGAAGCACAGGCTAGGACAAAGTGTGCTTGACAGAAGCATCAACATGAACCCAGGCAGTCTCAAGAGCCAACTCCCAGGGCCCAGGACATTTGAAGAAAAATTAAGAGCAACTAGTGAGTGAAACCACAGGACAAAAAGACAAGCGGTCTGCGTGGGACAAAACCACCCACTTGATTAGGGCGCACGCAAGGACTCACCAAACAAAAAGAAGGCAGGCTGAGGCAGAAGAGGCTCACTCAGAGGGTTGCAGCTGACTGGGTGGCACCAGTCTGTAATCCCAGAACTCAAAAGAAGGCTTAGGCAGGAGGATGACCATGAGTCAGACTAGACCATAATGTAAGACCACCCCCCTACACACCCCCAAAAAAAAGGAAAAGAAAAAAACTAAGGCTCGAATGAGACTCAGCAGTTGCACACACACAAGCAGCATCAGCCGTTGTACTTCCTAAGTGGCAGTGTGGGAAGATGTGGCAGATGTAGAGCTCTGGACTGAGAACTTTGTGTGCTGTGGGCAAGAAATGACTGTGTGCCTAAGGATACCAGCTGACCAACCAGAAGTGACCAGATCTCTTACCAGATAAACTGGACTGCGGTCCTTGTCCATTGCAGGGATGCCAGTGAGGACCTCCGCCAGTACCTGGATAGAGAGAACACAGAGTTAGCAGGATCTAGTCTCAGTCAGCAAAAGATTAGACAATGACAAAGGCTTCATCTTTTTACATTTATTGAGTGAGTGAGTATGTGTGTTTGTGTGTTTGTATGTGTGTGTGTGTGTTTGTATGTGTGTTAGATTCATGTGCCATGGCACTTATGCAGAGGTTAAAGAGCAACTTGTAAGAACTGAAGCTCTCCTTCCACGAGGTAGATCCTAGACTGGAACTCAGGTTGTCAGGCTTGGCTGCAAGCACCTTTGCTCACTGAGCCATCTTGACCGCCCCCTTTTCTTTTTTTTTTAAGACAGGGTCTTTAGAAGTTATTCTGTGGCTGAGGGTGGCCTTGAGTTTCTGATTCTCTTGCTACACCACCATTTTTCCCTACTTCATTCGCTCACAAAGGAGCACAGCCCTGAGCCAACACTCACGTGGGAAGCTGTGATATGTGCCTGTATGAAGAGCAAGCCTGACTTTCATTGGATGCTCAGCAGTGTAAAGATGCAGGAGTGAGCCAGGTGACGGTGGGTGCCCACCTTAAATCCTAGAACTCTGGAGGCAGACAGGTGAATCTCTGCATTCGAGGCCAGTCTATCGAGAGATAGTTCTAGAATAGCCCAGGCTACCCAAAGAAACTCTGTCTCAAAAATCAAAAAGAAAAGGAACAAAAAGAAAGAAAACAAAATAGCACAGAAGTGGGAGACAGACTCAGAAGCCTGGATTCCCCATCCTACTCTGCACAAGAAGTGAGCCCCAGGGCTGGGAACTGAAACTTGGGCCAGAGTCTGCATGTGTCTCGTGGGCTAGGGCAGCTATGCTGCAGAATGAACAGCAATCCTTCCTGTCAAGTCTCTCCCACACCCTCCTGCAACAAATTAGAGCAGTTAGCCACAGCTAAACCACCCTGCTCGTAGGGTAATGAGGAGCATGTGGGTGGTGGCCAGGAGGGGGCAGCATAGAGCACACAACAGAAAAGGGTCTGCAGCCAGTTAAAAAGGGGACGGGTGGGAGAAACAGGAAAACAACTCAGCCATGCGATTCAGGAAGGAACAAGTCCCTGACAAGGGTTATTTAGTGGGCATAAAAACACTGAGACAAAGCAGGCAAGATGAGACGATGAGGCACTGGCCAGAATTCTTGAATTCAATCACCTGGCCGGAAAAAGGCAACAACTCCACAACTCCAGATAGTTGTTTTCTTGACCTCCACATGCAGTATGGCATGTGGACACCTGCGCGCATGTGTGCGCACATGCACACACTCACACACACACACACACACACACACACACACACACACACACTAATACTACAATACCCATATATACACAACATCCTACTACTCTCTTTTTAACTTTTAGTTATTTACTTACTTATTAGAGACAAGTCTCTCTACAGACTGCTCTGGAACTCACTTTGTAGTCCAAGCTGGCCTTGAACCTACACAGATCACTTGCCTGTGCCTCCTAAGTGCTGACATTAAAGGTGTGTGCCACCACACTCAGCCCCATCACTGCTCTATAAGCATTACTAACATCCCACTTTACAGAAGGCAAAACTGAGGCCCAAACATGGGGTGGGCAGGTGTTACATGGCAGAAGTAACCTGTACGGGACTAAGCCATACTGCCTGGTGGTTAGAGGGTCTGCCCTATTGGTTTGTTTTGACTTGTTTTACTTTTTGTCTTGTTTTATCTTGTTCTGTTTGTTTTGAGACACGGTCTTCCTAAATTGCCCAGGTTCCCCCGGAACTTGCTCTGCTCCCCCTATGGTACTGTAAGTGGGGTTGCTCAGCTTCACTGAAGCAGTCACAGGGAACTTGGGGGCGGGTTGGGGGAACCAGCAGAGTGGCCAGCCAGGGGCAGAAGGTGGCCCAGTGAGGGCTTCAGAGGCAGATGGGAGCAGACGGGAGACTGTGGTCACAGAAAGGAAGTGCAGAGTTCAAGATGGGGAGGAAGCCCTGAGGGCGACGTGTGAGTTTGGCTGCAGGCAACAAACTGTGTTTCTCAGGCCGCATTTCCCAATGCTGTGGAACATCCTGGGTTTTGTGGAACACCAGGCTGGACAGTCGCAGCAAGACACAGCAAGCAAACAAGGCTATGCGGTCAAGCAGAGCTGGAAGGCTTGCATAACCTTCTCTGGTGGGTTCACAACAACCAGGTCACAGGCTCAGTACCCTATTAAGTCCGTAATGAAAAAGCCTGCTTGGCTTTGCTCAACAGTGTCTTCTGACCTATCTGTCCTTTCAGCCCTTTAAACACATTGGTCCTGCAGACATCAAAAGGAGTCAGTGTGTCCTAAGGTTGAACTGAACCGACTATCAGGCTCAGACTACAGACGCTTTACAGTATGCCCTGAGCTCCCAGCACCTGGTCCTGAGGCAGGGAGTATGCAGGAGAGATGGATGGTCACTGACTGCATGAGCGTGACATAGAAATGGGTGGTTAGGCCATCAGTGTGGACGGGAAGCAGGAAGTCGAGAGATAACTATGTAGCCCAGGCTAGCCTGAACCAAATGGAATCGTCCTGCCTTGACCTTCCAAGTGCTGGGGGTTACAGACATGTAGCCTCATGCCCAGCTATGTAAAACTTTTTAACCATGAAAATCACCTATAAGTCAGAAGCCGTACAAAATAGGCCATGAAAGCTATGTCTGGTGGCACACATCTACAGTTCCAGTATTCAAAAGGCTGAGGCAGGATCATAGTTGGTGACTAGACTGGACTACAGGCACCCAGTGAGACCTCATCAAAAAAATTTGGGAAGTATGGCTTAGTGGTAGAACACATGTCTAGCATGTCTGAGGACCTGGGTATTAACTCCAGCACCAAAAATGGGGGAGAGGTTGGGCAAACTAGTACCATATTAGTCAGTAAATGTGTCATATTAGTCAGTGAATGATCATAAGCAGATCCTGAGATCCCATTAAAAAATGCTAGACACAAAAAAAAAAAAAGCAAGACATTATGGTATGCACTTACAATCCAAGCACTGGGGAGACAGAGACAGGAGGATCCTTGGGGTTCACTGGTCACCAACTAGCCTAACTGGTGAGCTTCAGGCCAATGAGAGAGCCTATCTCAAAGGAGGTCCTGAGCATGACACCTGAACTACACCCCCACATCCCACCCCCCCCCCACACTGCACGCCTACCAACTGCCAACAAGTGAAATAAAAGAGTTTAAAAGATGCACAATAGAGTTTGTTTCAGATCTGGCCTCTAGGGCACAGCCCTGCAGCCTCGGCTGTAACTATGCTTACAGACAGCCTGTGGGCAGGAAAGGAAATGCTTACAATCCCACAGCTGAAGATGTCCACTTGCTTGGTCAGCTGCCCCACTCTGATGAAGTTTTCAGGTAGATATGCAGCTGAGGCCTGGAACAGGTGAGTCTTCATCACAGTATATTTGGTCTTTTTATTGGCAGGACATGGATGAGCTACTGGGTGGGCTAGCTTGGGGTTAAGATGCTGGTCCAGCAAAACGTTGGCACTGTGGGAAAGCAAGTGAAGAGAACCTTTGAACTCTGGAAAGAAAAGTTTACCATGGAGACACATTGGCCAAACAATTTAGCATTGGGCATGTCAGCCTTGCGAGTGATGGAGGGAAGGCAGTCACAGAAGACACTCAACATACAATAGCCAGCCACTAATGGGCAGGGCCTTGAAAGCCCACTCACTCCACTAATGGACATGGAGTTGATAATTAGCCTCGTTGCCCCAGGAATATGCAGGAGAGGCAGACTTCCATTTCCCACAGATACCAGCCCTGGTCAGCAGAACAAGCGAAGCCCACTGTTCATATTCTACCAAAGCTGTTCCCATTATAAACACTGGCCTCGCCAGGGCAAATCCAAACACTGGCATCCCTTATAACTCAGTTTGCTCAGGTTGTAAGGAAAGGGAACATGTTTTAAAAATTTTTAAGAGGAGTGAAAATATTCCTTAACCCAGTTATAACTGGAAGGAGTTAAATCAGATAAAGGATTCTTGAGGCGGTGGGAGCAAAAAGCTAGGTTTCATGTCTAGATCTAACCTCAGCAGTATTCTATTTTATTTTTTTTAAAGATTTATTCATTTTATATATGTGAGTACACTCTGTCTTTAAACTCACCAGAAGAGGGCATCACACCCCATTATAGATGGTTGTGAGCCATGAAGTGGTTGCTGGGAATTGAACTCGGAACCTCTGGAAGAGCAGTCAGTACTCTTAACCACTGAGCCATCGCCACAGCATTTTATTTTATTACACTTGTTTGTGGGGAGGGAGCATGCATGCCACATCTTGCCAGAACTCAGTGGGCAATTTGGCAGGAGTTGGCTCTCTCCTACCATCATTGAGATTTTAGAGGATCAAATTCATGCCATCTGGCTTGGCAGCAAGCATCTTTATATACCGAGCCTCACTGGCCCACCAAGCAGTATTTGAAAAAGAAGATACCAGGCCAGACACGGTGCTAGCTCACCTATAATCCCTGGCACCCAGGAAACTGAGACAGGAGGGCTGCTGGAAGTCCAAGGCTAGTGTACTTCAGGTCAGCCTGGGCTACACTGTAAGTTATAGGCCAGCTCTGCTTACAGCAAGACTTTGTCTTAATAGACAAAAAAATGTGGGCAAGCTACTTCACTGCAAGGTTCAGAAATCCCAATAAACCATGAGACCTTGCAACATGGGGAGGTGACTCCTGATCTAATAAGAGGGGAAGCAGAGCCATGAGACCATCCAGTCTTAGGGGTAAGGATCTGTGCGGGAGGAAAGCAAGACACTGAAATGAGTCAGGATGCAGCTTGCTGGCAGAGCACGCCCATGCCATCAAACACAAGTCAGGAGAGGAGAGAGGAAAGGGTTATGGGTTGGCAGCTACCACATGGGAGGAAACCTCAAGGAACCACAAGACCTGTGGTTGTGGAGCTGGTTCTGCTAAATGCCTTGGACTCTTGGAATCTCTCCCATGATACCAGTTCTCTTGCTCTTGGAAATCTGACTCTAAGAGGCTGGGGACAGGAAGCCACCCTGACAAGACCTATCACCAACAGACACAGGTAAGGCGGGTACTGAGGAAAGTTTAAATGAGAAGCTCAAATCCCAAGGCTGGGCATAGCTCCCAGACAGAGTGCAGGCTAGCTCACTCCTGGGTAGATAGTCAAATGTTTAGGGTGCTGTGGCCTGTGGGGAAACTAATCCAGGAAGGCCACAGACAAAGTGACAGACTGCTTCATATACTGGGCATGAGCAGAGAGCACACATCAGAAATACTGGATTTTGAGGACCTAAAGAGAGAGCTAAGGTCCCCAAGGGAGGGGATGTAGAGGAGAAGAGAAGGGAGGCAGGGGAAAGGCAGACAGACAGACAGACAGAAAGCAAGAACAGGAGCTAGCCTCATTCTCAAAGCCAGGCCTGGAGAGCATCCTGCCTTCTCACCTCTTAACGTTACTGTGGATGATGTCCAGGCAATGTAGGTGTTCCACAGCTAGAAGAAGCCCCGAGCAGATGCTGGCACGCTGTGGCCAGGGCAACATGTCTGAGTTGCCCTAAGAGAAAGAGAAGGAACAAAAAGGGTCATTCCTGAACCATTCTAAAGTCAATACAGCCTGTTCTTGGCTTCCTTCAAATCTGTCATTGGTCACAGGGCTCAGCCAGTGTGATGTACTAACTTGACATAATATTATTCGTATCAAACAGAGCCACTCAAAAGTCCAAGACACCAACCCAACCCCCCCAAAAAAAGAAAGTCCAAGACCAGATACACACAAGCTATGTGACTTTGGGAAGATGCTTGAAGCCTCTGAGTTTCAGTTTTCTTGGGTATGAAATGGAAATGTAGAGCTGGGGGTTTAGCTCAGTGGGGGAGCACTTTGCTTGTTTGTATAAAGCCCTAGATTTGATCTTAGCCCTATAAAGACTCAGGCAAGAGCTATCTGTTCTGTTCTATGACCATAGCCCATGGTTTACCTGAGCCCAGAGTCTGTCCTGCAGAGAGCCATTTGCCATGTAGGGGTAGATGAGGCTGTGGAACTGTCTTCCAGTGCAGAAACCCAGCAGAGGTAGGATGTTGGGATGGCAGCATCTGAACCCAGTACACATATACAGTCAGGCATCAAAGAGCAAGAGCCAAAGGTCAGACTGCTAGCTACCTGCCAGGTGCCACAAGCTCTGGTCCCTAATGGCCTCACAATATTTTCCTGCAGTGCAATCTGGCACAATCCCCAACCCACCTCTGGGAACAGGCTGAAGAATGAAGAACTTGCTACAGGCCACCACACCCACCTCAGGGTTAGTCAAAAGGGGACTCCCATTGTCTGAGTCACCTTTCTCCTCTGGGCTTTCCTCGTGACTCTGGCCACATCTCATGTTCTACATATGAACCATCCACATGAATATCTGGGAAAGGACACTTCTCTTCTGCCTCTCAGAAACCTCTTGCTTCACGAATCACCACACACTGTTACACACAGTTTTCCATCCCCTTTTGTGGTCATAGCCCAGGTACCTCACAGGGAAACTGCAGATGGCCTTGTACCAGATCGTGCCACCTTCCCATGCCCTACTTCACACCTGTCTCGTTCACTAGCCATTTGCACGCCTGTCTGTACTGCAAGCATTACGAGGCAGGGGCTACCTGGCTTCAAGTGAGCACTCCCTCTAACCTGGGAAAGCCTGGGCTACTAAACTAATGAATGGAGGAGTGACCACCAAGTCTATGAGAGCACAGAGTTGAAGCAAGGGTACAACTACATGTCTGGTCTCCATGAAATGAGTGTCTACATGGTTACACATGTGTGTGTGTGTGTGTGTGTGTGTGTGTGTGTGTGTGATTTCACATGGGTGACTAGAGAAGGCATTAAGAAATGACAAACAAGCTGAGTGTGGTGATAAAGCCAGGACATCTTTCAGTCCCCAACTGTCCTTTGGGATGGGAAGCCTTTAGTGTGCAGCCTTCCTGCCTCAGCAGCTCAAGTGCTAAGATGACAAGAACATGCCTCACAGCGAAGTGCACAGATCTGAGAGTAACTTTTGAAGGCTTTATTACTTTACACCTGTAATCTTTGGGGGGCAGTGGGGTGGGGAGTCGCTAGGACTAGAACCCAGGGCCTTATCCATTCTTGGCTATACCTCCAGCCTCACAGCCAGCTTGTAGAATAAAGAGTGAGTTAGAAAATATGTGTTCTGCACAGAGTGTAGACTATAGCAAGTGCCCTACTGTGTGTTCTGCTCAGAAGGAGCCATGGACACTGAATACTGGAAAACACAGCCATATACCAATAAAACTTTATTTTATGTCATCTTGCGTTCATGGACCATGAGATATCGTTCTTTAGATTTGTTTCAACCATCTTAAAATATAATAAAAACCGGACCAACTGTAGTGGCATACACCTTTAATCCAGCACTTGGAAGGCAGAAGCAGATGGATTTCTGTGAGTTTTAGGCCAACCTGGTTACATAGGAAAACCTAGTCTCAACAAACAAAATAAGCCAGGTGTAGTGGCTCACACATTTAAGCACTTGGAAGACAGAGGTAGGTGGATCTCTAAGTTTAAGGCCAGCCTGGTCTACATTGCAAGTTACAGGACAGGCAGGGATACACAGAGAAACCCTGTCTCAAAAGTAAAATAAAACAAAATAAATGATTCTTGGATCTTGGCCTATATAAACACACACAGAGGCAGATTTAGTCCTGTGGGTTCCCACATGTTTAATGTTAAGATGGGTTTGCCATTAGACCACCAGTCTATTTGCCTGTTTCAAAATGGGATAGGAAGGATTGTTTTCTTCATACACGGGAGGAGGAGTTGAAACAAGCCAAGGTTTTCTGAGGAATTCTAATTTCTGCTGCATTAGAAGAGCATAGACTCTGGACACACAGTCCATGAAGACTCACACTCTGGCCCTGCCACTTACTAGCTGTGTGGTCTTGGGCCAAACACTGAGCCTCCCTAGGCCCTAACTTATACATTTATACAACTGTGGCCCTGGGATCTGTGTTGCCACATTCCGGTGACGATGGAAAGAGCTCGCATCTGCTATAACCTGAGCATGTGCCCCAAAGTTTGTGTGTTGGAAACTGTACCCCCAAATGTATAGTTAGAGGTACTTGGAGGCAAGATGCTTAGGAGTCATTAGAGATAGGGGAAGTCATGGGCTAGGGCTGTACAAGACAGGAAGAGACCCTCAGTCTCACTACGTGATGCCCGCTACTGTGGTATTGGCTATATGAGGCCTCAATAGACACCCTCTGACTTCCCAGCCCCAAAAACCATGAAATAAACAAACACATACTTTAGAAACCGCCTTCTCTGTGACACTCCGTGACAGCCACAGAAAATGGCCCAGAGCAATAATGGCAACGCTAACTGCTTGCCTTGCACACAGGAAGTACTGCCTGCTGTCGTCATTAGGCCAGGGGCTCTGCGTAGGAAACTTACCTGAGGCAGAGCTGCATCTCTGCCTGCAGGAATCTGTCCACGGACCCCGGACTCGAGCCAGCCACCTGTGGGAAAGCACACAAGCCTTGAAGACCCATCCAGCCCCAGCCGCAGGCCCCATGCTCCCTGCAGACACCCTGAGCTCACCTCCCTAAGCTTCTTGAAGGCGAAGGCCACACCGTTTCTTTGTCCCAGGTAGATATCGGCAAAGGTCCCCTCACTGATTTGGTGGCTTTGGTCAAAGTCCTCAGTTGCTTGGATGACATCTGCTTCACTCCAGAAAAGCCTGTCTCCGGGCAAACTCAGAGGCTTTTCCTGCTTGGGGACAGATGTGGAAATGCTACAAAGCTGGGGATTGAGAGAGAAAAGTGGGTGTTGACCATGAAAGCTGGCTGTCTGTATCTCCCAGGGGACCCTAGAACAGCAAGGGGCTTTCCCATCTCTGTTATGAGTGGTAACAAAGACAAGACAGGCCCTGCCCTTACACCTGCACCTCCACACCCCCCCCCCCCCCCAGTTCTGGCAAGCAATGTGCGTGTTTGAATAATCACAATGCTTTAAGCAATGCTTCAGAGACTGGCACATATTGAAGACTACACGGAAGTCCAGCTTCTATAACTCCTTTCAAATACAGGTGCACAGAAATTTATATTTTTGAAGTTATAAAAACCCTTATTAATTGCTCTAGGAAATAATTCTAGGAAACTATTCTAGGAGGAAAAACTAGTCAATCCAAGATGAATGTGTTTCCTGCCAGTTAGATATACTAGGATTGCCATATCGAAAATGAGAACGAGGCTGGCAACTTATAAAATTTTATAAATAAAATTTTAAAGATTTATTTATGAGTGCTCTATCTGCATTCACACCTGTGTACCAGAAGAGGGCATCAGATCTCATTACAGAGGATTGTGAGCCACCATGTGGTTGCTGGGAATTGAACTCAGGACCTCTGGAAGAGCAGCCAATGTTCTTAACTGCTGAGCCATCTCTCCAGCCTCTGAAACTTTTTTTTTTTTTTTTTTTTTGAGACAGAGTTTCCCTATGTACCCCTGGCTGGCCTGGAGCACACTATGTGGACCAGGCTGACCTTAAATATTCAGAAACCTGCCTGCCTGTCCAACTGCTGGGCCTAAAGGTCCTTAATGACTCAACCATCTCTGAATATGATGAAGTTATAGAAGATGTTTATTAACCAGCCCAGGAGCTGCTGCTTTATCCCCCAGGGACAAGCCCAAACCCTCTCAACTTCCCAAGAACATAAGAACTTTTGATATCTTTAAAACACAAACAAACGAGTTTCACTATGTCACTCTGGCTGGCCTCTAACTCACAGTGTATACCACATTAACCTCTAACTCACACAGAACCTCCCACCTCTGCCTCTCCAGTGCTAGGATTAAAGGCAAGGGTCACCATAGTTCCAGGCTTTTTCTGTTCAAAATAGAAGGAAAGTCTGGGCATGCTAGTACATGCCTGTGACCACAGCATGTGGACTCAAAGGTAGGAGGATTCACAAATTCAAGTTCAAATTGGGCTACGTAAGATCTTGTCTCAAAAATAAGGAAAGATGCAGCTCAGTTGGTGCAGTGCTTGCCTGACATGCACAGGCCTTGAGTTCCATCCTCAGCACACAAAAAAACTGGATGTGTACCACATGCCTGTTATCCAATAACTTGGGAGGTGGGGGCAGTAGTTCAAGGTTATCCTCAGTTATACAGCAAGTTTGAAGCCAACCTGGGCTACATGGAACCCTATCTCAAAAAGAGTAAAAAAAAGTTATTTCTTTTCTTTCTTTCTTTCTTTCTTTCTTTTTTTTTCCCTCTTTGGCTGGGTTGTACCCAGGACTGTACCACTGAGCTACACCACACACTGGTGCTTTCATTTCTAACCCAGTGTGAATTATGGTCATCTTATCACCAATATAGTCACAACAGAATCTGAGAGCATTAGCAAATGAGGATGAAAGTATCCACAGGAGGAAAGTCAAAGGACACCCTGGAACCTAAGTCAGAGAGCAGGACCACTCTGACTGTTGCTCAACTCTGACAAGAAAGTGGGGAGGGCTGGGTGGTTGTAAACTAGTTCCTGTAACTGCCTGTGTAGGCCTTAATGGCTGAGGTCTTGTTTACTCAGGGCCACTGAAAACAAAGGTCCTATTGGGCTTTGTAGTGAAGGCTTGTCCTCCTAGCTGCTCCTCAAGAGGCTGGGGTGGGGGATCACACGTTCAAGGCCTGTCTGTGAATACGAGCTTACTCAAAAACAAAACAAACACAGCAAACAAAAAAAAAAAACAACAACAACAACAAAAAAAGAGAGAGGTGTAGTTTATAGTTCAGTGGTTGAATGCAGAGGGCCCTGGGTTCAATCCCTGAGGTGGCAAACATGAATCCTGGCATAGGTTGGGACTCAGAACTAGGGTGCTTTGTTAGGCCCTGAACAATGCCCCATAGATACAACCCACCAAGACCTCCAAACTCAGTGCAGCACATCTCCCTCATTTCACTGATGAGTATCCTTAGTCTCAGAAGCTTGGAGAGACATTCATGTGTCTCTTGTCCTCCCCACCCCCACACTAGTCTCAGGGAATGAAGAAACTGTTTCTGGGAAGACCATGAGCCAGGACAGGAATGGGATAGAAGCAAAGGGTGGGTTTACCTTGGACTGGGGAGAGTCGGGTACGTCAGTTTTCAGGGAACAAGGTACATTCTCCTCGCATGGACACTGGCGTGAGGCCTGCTGCTGGGCCCCAGTCATGGTGGTCCCTGAAAAGGACGACAGGGTCAACACTCACTTTCTCCCTCCCTCCTGACACCATGTGCCAGCTGACAAGCTCCATGGCTATCTTTTCATTTAAGCCTGGTGTCATCTTGCCACAGGTGCAATTTATCATCAGGAGGAGACCAGGAAGTGGGAGGTATCCTGAGCAGCCCAGGTCACACAATGGGGGCTGCCCCTGTGCTGTCCCACTGCCTGGCAGAGAAGAGCTGAGGACACAGAGAAGCCTTCACTATGGTTCCACAGCAGATGCCCTTCACCAAGCACTCCCAGAGAGGCCCGGGGGAAAGAAAGGGCAGGAGCAGAAGGGGGCCACACAAGCATCCACCTGGGATGGCCTGAAGGACTGGAGAAATAAGGGTCCTGAGGGAGGGGAGGAGGAAGTTCAGCACTCTCAGTAAATACCCAGGCAAGGTTAGTTAGCACCTCCATCCTGTGGGTACCAGTAACCAGGGGTGACTCAAGCAACATGCTACGTTGCAGGGACTCCAGTATCCACAGACTCTGGTATCCTGCAGGAGTCCACTGACTTCGGACAGCAGCAAGAACAGTCTATGTGGGTTTGTTTGCTTTTGGTTTTTTTTTAAAGATTTATTTATTTTATGTGAGTACACTGTAGCTGTTTTCAGACACACCAGAAGAGGGAGGGCATCAGATCTCATTACAGATGGTGGTGAGCCACCATGTGGTTGCTGGGATTTAAACACAGGACCTCTGGAAGAGCAGTCAGTGCTCTTAACCACTGAGCCATCTCTCCAGGCCCCTAGGTTTTATTTTTTTTTAAGACAGGATTTCTCTGTGTAGCTCTGGCTATCCTGGAGCTCTCTCTGTAGACAAGGCTGCCTTTGCCTCATGAGAGCTGGGATTAAAGGTTTGTGCTGCTGCCACCTGGCCAGGATTTTCCATTTTTAAATGTTTTATAAAGAATTATCTAAGGCTTCCCCAGAAGGTGGGGCAAGGCAGAGTAGCAGAACCGAAGAAGTAACCATGGACCATGGATGCAAACCTAGACAACAGCCTAGAGCCTTCAATGCACTGCTTTCGTTGTCTATACATAGACAATGCAGATTTGTGATGAGAAACCACACATACTAGATACGGCACATACCCCCCCCCCCACACACACACACACTGCACCACAAACACTACACACACTACATACATTGTTGCCACAGAAGATCAGAGGGCCTAGTGTGTAACTTCCTGCCTGTCTAGCGTGGCGCAGGTTCAGGGACACACTGCAGGACCCATTCATCTCTACATCAAAGATCTCAGAATACAACCCTCCAAGTGCCCAAACTTTTCCTCTAAAATAAAAACTGTCCTCAGACAGCAGCTTCTCTCTCTGGACAGCACACAAGCCTGGAATCTGGGGCTTTCCCAGGGCTGACTGGCCTCAGTAATCAGTGGAAAGAATAACTCCTCCTGTTTCAACTACAAAAACAGAAGCGTAACTTCCGCTTCTGCGGGAGGAGCAGCAGGGACAGGCCCAGTGACCCAGGCACACTGGCTCCCCAGGGCCACTCAGGAAAGTGAGCCATACAGAGGCTAATGTTGAAAGTACAGACACGGGGGTGGGGGTGGAGGGGGGAGTTTGTCACCTTCCCGTTCCTCCCTCACCTCCCTCTCCTCCCTCTCATTATCTTTCTCCCTTTGGCAAAGGAACAACAGTTTGGCATGGGTCTGAGTTGGGGTTCACAGGTCAGCACATTTTCCCCCTTCCTTCAGTATCTTTAGTTACAGGAAATAGTCCTTAAACTTATGGTTAACTGAGCCCCACCTTTCCTCCCCTTCCTTTTATGAGATGGGGGGGGGGGTCTCATTATGCAACCCTGGCCTTGAAAATGGAGATAGAAACTGTAGAGGGCACAAGGTCCTTGTGTTCACAGTCTGACCCTGGCTGTGACTTAGACCACACTAGAGATCCCCCCCAGCCCTTCAAGCTACAGAATGCATTTTCTTTCTTCCTTCCTTTCTTTCCTTCTTCCTTCTTTCCTTTTTTTTTTTTTTTTTTTTTTTCTTTTGAGACAGGATTTTTCTGTGTAGCCCTGGCTGTCCTGGAACTCACTCTGTACACCAGGCTGGCCT
Source organism: Micromys minutus (assembly GCF_963924665.1). Taxonomy (NCBI): domain Eukaryota; kingdom Metazoa; phylum Chordata; class Mammalia; order Rodentia; family Muridae; genus Micromys; species Micromys minutus. Next base: position 32,610,892 of record NC_137972.1, read on the forward strand.
CGAACTAGGAGACCCACCTGCCTCTGTCTCTTAAAATCTGTGAGGATGTGACAGCCAGCCCTGACCCAATGGCCCTGTGGTATTGCCTGCCCAGAAGTGAACTGAGCTCCTAGTCTTCCAAGTGCTCAGACTTAAGCGACCATTCACACACATCCCCTGTGATGACTAAAGAAACGGTAATCCATAATCTGGTAAGAGCCACAGCCCTTTTGCTCTGGAATGCCTGAGAGACCCTAGGGGCCGGCAGGGGAGGTCAGAATAGGGTAATGGGCCGTGAGGTGTTAACATCTGCCTCTGCTTCTCGCTATGGGGAAGAGATGACACGGTCTGTTATTACTGTATATCGGGAAAGTAAGACACAGCTGAGGGAGAAAGAGGGTTTTCCTGCCCAGCTGTGGATTCCATAGATGATTGTTTTGCACACTTTTCTACTGGCTACTGAGTTATTTTAAACCGGATTTCCTTGTCCCCTCACATTGATCCATAGGGTTACCAGCTCTGGTATTTGCAGAGACCCCCCATAAGAAACCATGTTGGCCAGGAATTTGCACTCATCCCCCTGCCTCTGCTTCCACCCAGCTGAGGTGCCTGATTCGATGCAATGAGCTCTGTTCTTACCCATTTACAGATGCAGGAACTCAGAAATGTAGAGGCTGAGAGCAAACTTTAACACCAGTGGGTCAGCCTCAGGGGCCCAAGCCCCTAACTAACAATGGCTTCTCGCTGCAGGACTGGCTAGCTTCAGGCTCCTCAGTGAGCTGCATTTCATGGGTCTGGGATCTTGAGCTTGCAGGCCAGAGGCTACAGGAAAGAAGTGAGCCCCGGGGAAGTCATTGCTGAGTGTCCTCTTGTCATCTGGCAGACTGTCCCTCAGCTCTAAGCTGAGCATGAGAGGTTGGGCACACATATGATGTACTTTACAAGGCCCTGGGACAGCAGTGTATGCTGTATGGGGAATGCAGGGGTGCTCAAATCCCATGACTTAAATCACCTCGAGCAAATCCTTATTTCTCCTATTGATGAAAATGATGGGAGAGGGTGGCTCAGTGGTAGAGCACTTGTCTTGCATGCCGAAAGCCCAGGGATCCATTCTTTGCTTTCCTCCCACCCCTACTCTGAAAATGGTATTTATAAACTTAACACTGTAGTGAGAATTCTGGAAGTTTGGTTTCTCTAAAAAACACACCAACATGTTTTTGTTTTAATCCCAGGTGTGAGGACACAGGTCTGCATGTCAGCAGCTGACTACGATTTGCTTCATGCTCTAGCAGAGGCGTGTTTTCGACAGCTGCAGATAGTTTTTGCAAATGTGTGGTGTTAGAAATTCTGGGATTTTTTTCAGAGGGTATATAAATTCTAGAGCCCTGAGAGGCAGGGGTGGTGGCTGTTCGTCATTCAGAGGGGTTGGTTACAGTTTGTTAGTCATGCTTTAAGAAAAAATAATTAGATTTAATTTTAATAATTAGATTATTAAAATAATCTCTCTCTCCCCTCTATCCTTCTTTCTCTCCTATCTAGTGATGGGGATGAATGGGGGTGGGTGGGAAAAAGAACCCACAAAGTAGCAAAGACCACTATATAACTGTCTTAGTCAGGGTTTCTATTACTGCACAAACATCATGACCAAGAAGTAAGTTGGGGACGAAAGGGTTTATTCAGCTTATACATTGGTGTTCATCACCAAAGGAAGTCAGGACTGGAACTCAAGCAGGTCAGGGAGCAGGAGCTGATGCAGAGGCCATGGAGGGATGTTACTTACTGGCTTGCTTCCCTTGGCTCTCTCACCCTGCTTTCTTATAGAACCCAGGTCAACCAGCCCAGGAATGGCACCACCCACAATGGGCTGGGCCCTCCCTCCTTGATCCTTACAGCTGGATCTCATTAAGGCATTTCCTCAACTGAGGCTCCTTTCTCTGTGATAACTCCAGCTTGTGTCAAGTTGACACAAAACCAGCCAGTACAACAACACATTTAGGGTCTCAGGGTTTTGGGTGCTGAGAATTGGAGCCAGGACCTATGCATACCAAACAGACACTCTGCCATGGGCCACAGGGATCCCTGACCTCAGCTTCCTAAGTAAAGTACAGCCACCCAGTTATATAGCTCAGAATGGGGTTGAAATCAAGATCCTCCTGCCTCAGATGCTCACATAGATGGATTACATACATATACCACCACATGTGGATATTTTTCTTTTTCTAATTCACTGTGCAGTGTACTTAGATACATACATACACACACACACACACACACACACACACACACACACCCCATGCCCTCAAAAGAAAAACATAAGAAAAACCTATGGGTCTGAAAAGAGGGTTCAACAGTTAAGATCCCTGGCTGCTCTTCAGGACCTGCTTTTGATCCCAGCACCCACATAGTGGTACACCACCACCCCTAGGGAATCCCAGGGGATCTGATGGCCTCGTTAGCCTCCGTGGTGAGCACTCAACACAAGTAGTCCATATACAAAGTCAGGCAAAGCACTTGTACACATAAAGTAAAAATAAATAAATCCAAAACTCAGAAGAGGAGGAAAAAGAGAAGGGGAGCACCTGGGCCCAGAAAGGAGGGAGGCTTCCCAGGTTGACTCTTCTCCTCTTCATCCTTGAAGTTTCTTCCAGAAGTAGCCACAGGCCCTGGCTTCACAGGCTCGGGGAAGGCTGGGAGGGGAGATGTGCTTTCAGGAACCGGCTTCCCTGGAACAAAGTATAGAAGGCATTGTTACTTTCCATGACCCGGGAGCTATGAAGAGGCAGGTCTGGAAGTCAGGGACCTGAGGTCCAACCCTGCCATCAGCAGCACAAGCTCTCACTGTGCCTCCTGAGTTGTTTTCTCTGGTCATGGCTTACTCATATGTCCACTGGAGTGACAGACTATGACAATGCCACATGGTTTGGCTCTGACATTCTGAAACACACATATGCACACCCAGAGCTTCCAACTTGGTAGTTGTGTCACCTCCAAAATGCACTTTCTATCTGTGAACCTCCTACAAGATGGAGACCATCAGGGCTGGAGAGATGGCTCTGCAGTTAAGAGCACTGACTACTCTTGAGGACCTGAGTTCCAATCCCAGCATTCACTATAGCAGCTCCCAACTGTCTGTAACTCCAGTTCCAGGGGCTCTAATGTCCTCTTCTGATCCCCGTGAGTACCAGGCATGCACATGGTGTACACACACACACACACACACACACACATGCAAAGCTCTCATATACATAAAATGCAAATAAACAAATCCTTAAAAATAAATAAAGTAAAACCAAATAAAGACCATGAAGATAACACCTGCTTGCCGACTTTGTCAGGACTGCTTTGAGCAGAGAAGGGAGAGCCCAGATGTGAAAGGGCTGTGCACTTTACTGAGTGTGGAAACAAGCTGAAGGCATCCACCTGGGAGCTGGGTGTGGGAGCACCTGCATAGCATGCACAGGACCCTGGGTTCCAGGAGCCAAAGTCCCTACTGTCCTGCGGTTTCTCTTCTCTACTTCATATGTGAGAATCCTACACAGCAGCCATATCTAGAGAGTGTGCCTGGGCCAGGCCCCACCCAGCACACATACAACTGAACAGCTCATCTCTAACTGCTTTTGGAGATTGGCTGAGGATCACACAGCCCAGGCTGATAGGGCTGGCTTCAGAAATCACCTACCCTAAATGTCCTCACTTCTGCATAGTGTAGTTTTGAGAAACCTCAAAGATGGTGGGAGGTCACCTGCATGCCAGCTCACATCCAGATCTCACTGAGGTTCCTCTAAACAGCTTTCTCTTCTCTTCCACAAGAGCCCAAGCTTTCCTTCCTACCCTTCCTGCCTCCAGCTCAGCTGCCCTTCTTTTGCCAC